>NC_089873.1:68962500-69065000 GCF_040182565.1 Anser cygnoides | reverse complement strand
GACATGTTGGCAACACATACACAGCCCAATGTCCAAATGAATGTAAAGCTACTATGACAATAACACTGAAGATTTAGAAACATTTCGGCTAAACCCAGATTTGTTTCTTACTATTGAACACACAGACAATCAAGCTTTGTTCTAGCTTTAAGCGTTTATTATCCTTTTTTCCTTTTTTTTTTTATACATATATATATATATATATAATCCTATACTTTTGGTCATCTAGAAGCAGAATGGAAAGGAACAGAACAATGTAAAGAAATGAAACAGGAAAACAATAGTTTCTCCTCCCCCTCTAAGCCCTGTATGCTGCAGCTTAGGTCAAGGAGTCTATTCGTGGAGGCTTCAGGATGGATAAGATTATGAAAGAAATGTGAAGATTATTGTTTTCACAATTTAGAACATGAAACAATGGTTTTAACTGAACTGTATAAATTGTCTGCAAAGTAGATCCAACTTTTGAGGGACCAGTTTAAACTAAGATGTCTGGAGTCAGAAAAAGGTTGAACATCTATTGTACATTGCACTGAGAGATGCTGATGAAATATTTTGTGGGGACAAGGTTCTTTTTATTAAAACTGCTCTAGTTGGAAAACACTCCCTGTTTAAATTTTTTTTTTTGCCTTTAGAAAAATAAATAAATCTCAGGCTTGACAAGTGTTTGTCTGACAAAAGGAAAGGTCCCCAGGAGCTCTTCGTAGTTTTTTACGGGGTCTACTTTAGGACAACAGGACAACAGCAGTTTTGCCATCCCCTAGTTCAAATACAACTCAGAGTCTCAACAAAGAGGGTGGAAGCTCTTTTGCCACCTACATCATCTGATCATATTCCAACCATTGCCTCATCATGAAAAAAAAAATCTACAAAACCAATTTCACCAAAATGTCCCTAGAACTTTCAAAAAATTTTAAAAATAAAGTTTCTACTTCTATTTTTTAGATCTCTCTCACTTTATATATATATATATATATATATTTCCAAAGAAACAAAGAAACACAGGCTTATGGGTATTGGTATGTCCCTTCTGTCCTGTTATCTGGGATATGCTGTCTTGACTCTTAAATAGTCCCTGACTGGAAATACCTCTGATGTTTCTGAAAGGAGAACCCTCACTGCTCTGCCTGCCAAGTTATTTTCAGTGCATGGGCCTGAAAAAACACATCTTCCTCTCTCACACATATGCATGCACTCATACTCATGCACACACACTTTTTTTTTTTTTTTATTCCTTGTGGTAGGTGGAAAAAACTGAAATTAAAAAAAGAGCCAAGCTGTGATATCACCTTGGATGTTTCTTGCAGAAGTGCTAAATGCAGTGGGTCACCCACCATCCACAGTTTGAGCAGACTTTGCTGTTTGTCAGTTAGCGCTGTTCCATTAAGGAAGTTATGTGTCAACTCTATTGCTTCTAGCAGTATCTGAAAGAAATAGTAATGCTGCCGGATTAACAGCAACAGCAGCTATGAAACCCAAATGGGCAGTAGCCAGTGTTTTGTGCTCTCTCTCTTACAGCTTGCCCCAGGCTCCCTTCTTGCTATTACTACAGACTTTGTAGAGTTGACAGGACTCATGTGACTTAATATTTTCCTCAGTTTTTCCTGTGGCAGAAGCATCTATTGTACCAGGGATAAGATTTCGTTTGGCCCCCTTGGCTTTCAAAACTCAGCTGTCCGCAGTTTCTGCCTGTGGCACTCACAGAATATACCCTCAGTCATACAGGACTGCATTAGTAGAGAAACCAAAGCTAACTATGGATCATTGAAAGGTAGCTTGCTGTAATCCCTAAGGAAGCAGAAGATGTCGATATCATCCATCTAAATAGCTCATGTGTTTCTTGCAGCACAGCTGCCAAGCAGCTAGCTTAGGGGGAGGAAGATGAATTTAATGGGACAAAAAGATCTCGTGGAACAAACATTCTGTGTTCCCTAAGCTGTTATCAGAAGAGAAGCCAGCATGGTACAGAAACGTTTGTCCTCAGTGTGACAGAAGACCAGAGGAAACATTCATTGAGGGTGAAAAGAAGAACAGTTTATTTGTGTGAGGAGAGGTAAAAATCCATTTGTCCACATAAGAGAAACAAGCAAAAGAAAGGCAAGAGCAGAAGAGGAGATAAGAAAACTCAGAGGACAATTAAAAAATACCTTCTCTATTTAGAAATCTATTCTTAACAAAATAAAGTAAAATGGTCATGCTGCCACCATGACCATTAAATAAGGCAAAGAGTAGAAGGACAGCTGTTTTTTCTTTTCATCCCTCAAATTTAATCTTAATTAAGCACAAAACAACTCATTAGAATAACCAGAACATCAGAAAAAATTAAATAAACTACTGTGAATAGATGGATATATTAGGATCAACTGTCAAGCAACCTTTAGTTTCCATTACCATGAGGAGTGCTTTGAAGAAAGGAATAGTTCTGCTTCTGCCATTCCTGAATATGGGGAACTACCACACTGCAGGAACAAAGAGACAGTGACAATATTTAAAGAAAGCTTTTAGGACCTCCAGGATCCACCCCATGATGCTATCTCAGTCCAGAGTACCTTATCGCTATTGGCATTGTATCATAAGTATGCTTAGAGGAACACTTATCCTGCACACCCTTGCTGCACTTCTTTTCCTGCTCAGCAATGCAGAATTTGTCTACAAGCTCCTGAGCCTTACATCTTTCTGTACACCAAAAGCCTCAGATATTATGCCCCTTCAGTGCATGACACAACATACAACTTGGTCTGATAGCCAGCAACTACTATGTCCAAACCAAGGGAAAGAAGAAAGGAGACTGTGCAGGGTGATGGCAATATCTGTATTCCCTACAGAAATCAGTGACACCAGGACAACATCAACAATACAAAGTAACTGCATTGGAAACTCCCAGTTTCATTATGCTAAATTGAAGCAGGAGGTGCATCCTGCAAATGGCAATTAAGATTTGTGGTAGCATAACTGAATCCTTCAGGAAGTTGTTTGATGAGTTCAAGGATCTCCAAACCCTCAGCCTCATAAATGATAGTGAGGACAAACATTGCTCCTGAAGAGCACACCTATACAATTATGTAGAATACCGTTTCTATTCCAGATCAAGAAATTACTGTGTCTTGTGTGTGCGTGGTCAGAAGTGAGGCCCTATTTTATCTCTCTCTGGCATCTATCTCATGCTGAGTTTGAAGCTGAACAGCAACCCCATCAGCAGCTCCAAGTGCACGGGGCTGGTGGGGCTGGACCAGAAACACTGTGCAAAGCAGGGCATGGTGATCTCTTTAAATCCACAGCTTATATGGGAGAGGACTGCTTGGAAGTGCTTTAGGTATCACTGGAACTTTTATAGATGCAACAAACACAGAACTGGCAGCAGAGAGATACGCTATGAATTAGGCATGAAAGGCGATTATTCACGTCTGAGTAATACCAGATAAGTCAGCTTGCTTTGCTCCAGAATGGAAGTTTTCACTGATCTTTGAAGCTCAGGGCATTAGAAAAGTGCTTATTTTTGTTTAGGCCTTTAAGATATGGAATTTTACATCATAAATAAGTGTACTACTATTGCTAATAGGAATGCTACAGGAGGCTTGGAACAGGAATTACTCATTCACTGAGTACTGATTTTGTTCCAAGTTGTAACAAAACCTTAAAAAAAAAAAAAGTTCATTAAAAGTTTTCAAAAATATTTAGTTCAGTTGCAGTATTTACTTTAAATAGAAGTAATCCCTCCTCATATTTTGACTTTTGAAGTAATTAAGATTTGGACATAAAAAGCTATCTCTAAGCAACAATAATGAAAGACTGTAATTTGAAATAATTTAACTGAATGTATCTGAATTTCCTGATCACTGACATATTCCAAGAAACATTTAAATCTGAATAAGACAGCATTTTCCATCAAGAACTGTTTTGCTGAATATTTTCTACCTCCTCTAATTATTAACTCCACAACTTTAAATTTTCTTCTCCTTAACCCTCCTTACCCCGAAATCTATGTAATGGTATTAAAATCATAAGCCTGTTGATGCATATAAGATTTTCAGCTCATGCTCCCCAACAATCAAGGTAAAACACAATGCTTAAATATTGTAATAAAGAGGTTTTGCATTGAATGACAGCTATTCTCTTTATGATCCTGGCACAGGAGAAAAAGCACTGAACTGATTATATTTCTTGTTTTAAATATTCATGTGACAATGCTGAAGAAAGAAATGAATATCAGAATGAAAAAATGACAAGAAAAGAATGACTACAAGAAATCTCTAGACATTTATCACAAGCCTAGAGGATACAAACCAATCAACTTCTAAAATCTGCTCTTTGATCGAGATACCCAGTTAAAGCCTACATTATTAATATATGACTGTTTAAAAAGTCTATTAATCAAGTATGGATGAATGATTAAGTGGATAAAATAACTAGCCTTTGACCTGACAGCCAACTTTCACAAATCTCCTGAGAATTCAATTCTTAAAAAAAAATAAAAAATAAAAAGAATGCTTAGATATCTGTATAAATTATCTGGAAACAATGGTCCTCATTGTTTTTCTCTGTATCATTAAATGATTTTCATTTATATGCAAGACCATATTCATTGTACAATTGCTAGGCTGGTAGCTTGCCCTCAGGATGGTGCATGACCGATATAGCATGTGCTTGTTGTATTTTATCTATAACAGCTGCAGCAGCAGCTTCTTTGAACTACTACAGCTTTGTCTTCCAAATCTTCTCCAGGCCTTTAGAAAGTTTAATGAAAAAGACCCCAATCCTGGAAACAGGTCTACACACAGGAATTCTTGTTTTAGTATATTTTGGTGGGATCTTAGATGAGGAAACATGGAAGAGCTTGAGTATCGGCACATTTTAAGGCCTGAGGATCCTGAAGATTTCAACACTAAACTCTGTCATGCACTGCTACCTTTCAAGGGCAGTGGAAACCAGAATATTTCAGTGACAGTATCAAAATGAGTAGTGAACTGAATATAAGGCCCTTTTTACTAGCTAACATATTCAAATCATTTCATATTCTAATATTGCTTTATTATTATTATTATTGTTATTATTATTGTTATTATTTTTAAACATGCATTGGATTCTTTTCTTTCCAATACTGGTTCACACTGACGAAAGGGATAGAATGAAATTTACAAATTCTGGTGGTAAATTATAAGACTGGCTTTCTGTCATTTAGCATTCCAAGGCAGATCCTGTTGACTTCGCAGGCTGTAGAGTCTGTTCTTTTTCTCCTTGTAGAGGAAAGTAGCATTTTCAGGGCTTTGAACACTTATTTTCATACCAAATTTCCCAATAACACGAGCTCTATCTACTCTCTTATTGAGCACTTAATTCATCATCACATAATATTTCTGAAATCATATTATAAAGTATTTGATATTTTTTTCTCATCCACAGATGGTTCTCGCTGAATTTCGCAATAACTGACTATATCAATATGCGACAATTATGGGCTTAATGTGGAAATTACTTATTGAGGTTCTTTATTCATGCTGTGCTTGTGGTTAGAGTAGATCACATAATGATCTTCCTGTTCTGAAAGGGGGGAATTATAAATATCGTGTGTAATATATACCCTTTGCAATTATTGGGCTTACAAGCTACAGTAACTAAGCAGTAGAAGTTGCCAAATACACCTCACAACTCAGGTCAGTGTAGTATAATTTGGTGGCTAGAAGGCATTCTTGTCCTTTGATGACACAGTTTGTCTGTAGGACATTAAAAATCCTACTTCAATTTTAAATTAAACTGCTAAATATTAGGAATTATCATTCCTAAGTATTAACAGTAACAACTAGCAACACAAGTAATAAAATTTCTGCTGGCAAAATCATGTCTTCCATAACATTTTGGTAAATATATTACCTTAACCAGTTTTCTAAATGATTGGAAATGAATAACAAGTTTTGGTGGTGGTGAGGAGTAAAAAGAAAAGATCCCATCTACCCCCTGCTCTCTCCCTAGGTGAATGGATCCTGAAGGGAAAATAACATGAAATATTTATGATATTAAAATAAGAAACTGTGTCCCTGGACACACACAGAAAGAGTTGTGTTGTATGCTTGTGTATGCTCTTTGCAAAACAGAAATGCACATTAGTACACAGAGTTTTTCTGTTTAGGATGGTTTGGGCAACATACTACCTTTCAAAATTAAATTTGAAAATAATGCTGTCATTTGGAAGTGGTACAATATTTCTAATGACAGAACTAGCATTGTTCTTTATTCACTTCAGCATCAGAGATCTTGTTTACTCACTTTAGCACCAGAATGTTACCTTTGCACAATCCATGCCAAACGTCTGAGAAGGAAATTGTATTGATTTCTGAACCTATTGTTGCAATTGATGTATTCCAAGACCCTTTCAAATATCCCAGAAACTATCATAGATGACAAGAGAATTTCCTGTGTTAATTTACAAATTCGAGTATAATTCCTCACCCTTTAATTCACTTTAAGTGTCCCTTCTCCCTGTTGTTGCTGGGGATGGATAATAAAACAGATATACTCTCCCAACTCTCTCTTTTGGGCAAATGAAAGGACAAAGAAGTCTAGTCTACAACAGGAACTGAGCTCAGACAGTGGACTTCTTAAAGATAGTCATTCCTGTTCTTAACACAGCCTGAGCAGAGATCTGATGCCTGTGTGTATATATATAAATATATATATGGAGTTTTGAAAGTTACATCTGCAGACAGTGCACAGATATTGCACCTTTCTTAGTTACTGCCCCATAGGATTGACTTGATTGGAATTAGGTGGGCACGGGGGGTATCAGAATATTCAAGCTTTGATATGAAACACCTGCTGGAAGCTATCCAGCTCATGTTGCATCGTCAAGAAGTCTTCGGCTTTTTGTGGGTTCATTTCTGTGCAGTAGAAAATGAGGCACTTGATATGAAATTACTGATTCCCTTAGAGATACTCAGCTGGGATTCAGCACTGATTCCACTGAGTGTTGCTGTGAAAAAATTTGCTGCTGACATTGGATACATAGTGACAGAATTAGTTACTCATGCTAATGAATGAGTAGTGCTTAATTCTGTAAAGTCCCCTATGAAATTCTTCTATAAATAATACCTGATAGTAGGATACATTACTGACAGATAGACTTAAAATCAATGCTGCACTTACAATTCAGGTGCAGGATTTTGATGATGTCAAAAGGAAGATGATGGTATCTACCTCCATGCCATTTCCTCCTCCCAGTGATCTCAGCTAAGGGTTACAGACCTCGCACATATTTGGGCTTATCAAGATATTTTGGTTCAGACACGAAGAAAAAGAAATGGCGTTCCCTTGACCCTTCACTTAATGAAGTTGGTCACAGAGAACCAAGTTCACATGAAGGAGAAGCAGAACATGCACATTGTCCTTGAAGATTCCAGATTAGCCAAGGCCAAAAGAATTTTCTTTGCATTCTTTATATCATGAGCTAGAACTGAAATGCTAATTCAACAGATAACATTGTTAAGTTGTCACAGTTTAGGTATTAATGAAGATCTAACAACTGGGAAGCAGAGGAGGTAGATAGAGGAGGTCTAGTGTGATGAGATGACCAGATGCAGAGGGAGAAAATGAAGCACTTAACATCAAATCAGTTACTTACTTTTGCTGAGACACTTGGCTGGGATTCAGTGCTGATGTTCCTGGGTGCTGTTTTGAGCAAGAGGTAACTAATAGCATAAGCTATATAATAATAGATCTTTAAAAAATATTCAGAGTGAAAACATACTGGGAGAGGTCTTGGGAGGCTGCTATATTTGGAAAATAGTGACTGAAACTGTACTCAGTCCTCAAAGTGGTAAGAGACTTCCCATTTTTCACAACAGGATGCCCACTGAATCAAAGGATTTGGGGCTACTCCCTGACTACAAGATATGTGGAAAATTATGCTTCATTGGAAACAGTCTATGCCTGATTACATGTGTTTAAAGTAAAGATGAAGTCAGTTATTGTGAATCTCACTTCTATTTCTGGACCTTTCACATATCTCAAATCCTTTCTTATTACAGATCACGAAATTTGGAAATTACGTGCCCTTGCAAACAGCAGAACTTGGTGACACAACATTTTCCATTTAAAAGGTGAAACCTAACTCTTGATTCTTTCTTGGTCCTCTACATTCCTGACCGCTTTATATTTGAAATCATTTTCGACCTAGACTTACTGCTGTTTTACATCCAGATGTATTTCTACATTGCATTGGTTGACAGTAACAATACTATCACAACAATTAGGAACATTTGCAGTATTAGTGAAATGCATCAGTCATGGACAGACTTACCAACAGATCTACTAGACTGATCGGTAGGGTCAATAGGGTTCATTCCCACTAGCAGAGATAACAGCCAGTTCAGTTAAGGCCTGGATGTAAGTTATGAACCTCACTTTAAACCTGTTGTTATACCTAGCAAAAAGTATTCCTCTCACTCTGACAGACACTAATGGGGCATTGACTGATCTTTGAACTAGTTTATCTATTGGAAGATGTGATGCTCTTTCTCCTTCACCCATCAACTCGGATAAGTAATCATCATGATGTAATAAAGAGCAAGCATACCTGCTTCTGGCAGAGAAGGAAGTCTATAGGAAAAGACATTTAAAAACGAGTACAGAAATGCTCCTGGTATTTTAGAAGAAAGATGAACTAGGACAAAAATTTTTTGACAGACACTGGTCTGGGGATACACTGAATGGAACTCCTTCATGTTATGGCTACCTAAAAGGTTATTTGCTTACTGTCTTGATTTATGAGAGACATTTCTTGATAAATGTGTAAGTAGGTAAACATTTTGTGAAAGCGTGCACACAATATTCAGAATTCACAAATGCCAAGAGAGGCTAAAAGACAAAATCCTATATTCTTTAACCATCAGAAGTTCTGAGTGTATTTGTAAGCCTCTAGATAGTCTTGAAAGGTCAATGGACTTGAATTTTTTCAGCCTGAAGGGAATATAAATTCCATGGGACACATTTGTCTGCTTCTTGCACACTGCCAGTTATTTAAAACTGCTGGAATCACAAACATGAACATCAAACTATGAATATGATTTCTATTAACTGCAAGTGTGCTTTTTTGTTGTTGTTTCTGTTTGTTTGTTTGTTTGCTTGTTTATTTTTATAACTAGAAGGTCTGTAATAATTATAAGCTAATATAAGCTAATTACAAGAATTGGGAATTAAAGGTTATAGGAAGAGCTAAAGCCAAAAAAGTTCAGCTCAGGATACAAACTTTAAGCACCTCAAGAGAGAAAAGTAATTTCCAATTATGATTTGAGTTTCTCTTGTTATTAAATGTGTAAATTTTCAAGACTACTATCCTGTCATTTATACTATTCTCATTAAGTATGATGTTGGAATAACTGAAAATCATGCCTATAATGCTGTAAATAAGTTAAGCAAGCAAGTAAACAGAACTTAGTTATCCTCCATGGCTTGTGGATAAACTGGCATCAGATATTAGAAAAAAAAAAAAAAAAGAACATGCTTTGACAACTCAAAAAATGTAATAAATTTAACCAAGACATTTTTTAGTCATTTCACCAGAATTATAAAGGTTATTTCATTGGCAAGCTTAATACTAAGACACACGTAGAAATGATTCCCAAAAATTTAAAACAGGATAGGAATTATAATGTCAGATCTATTTGAGAGTACAGGATTATATAAGATTGCTTTGGAAAGATTGAAATTTCTGTTCTATGAGTATTAAGGAAATTTTAAATAGACAAAATAATGGACAGCATTTAGGTTTTTGTTTCATCTAGTAAAAAGGAGCACTTTGGGCAGCACAACTTTATTTTGCATGAAACAAGGCCCAAGTTTAACCATGATTTCAAAAATTCTACCCCAAAGACCCATTTGCTTTTAACACTGACATCCAGCCCAGTCCTCCAGCATCTTTGGCATTCTGGGGAAAGTTCTTATGCTCTGGAGAGAGCTAACTACTCTCTACTTCCCTATTCAAAATTACCAGACTGTATCCTTCATTTCTGTAGAGATGTCCCCTCTACCATATCAACGGGGACAAGCCATATTATCAAGAGCTGCATGAAATATCTCATGGCCTTTGAGTGTGCCTGTTTTGCTGTGTGAAGTCACCTTTTTTTTTTTTCTTCTTTTACTCAGCCTTTAACCTAGGCATCCCTGGTTGTATTTGACCTACTGATATGGCAAACACTCTTTCTGATGAATTCAATCTACTCTCACAGCTGAAAAGAATTATACTCTAAGACAGTCTAGTAGCCAGCCTCACCTTAACAAAATTGTTTTCTGAAATAAAGGCTATTTATTAGGGAACTTTTTGTTTGCTTTTTTGTTTTAATCTCCTGGCAAAATGGTTAAAATTTATGAGTTCTACCTCTCAATTTAAAATTATTTCAAGTCTGAGTTCTAAGTAAAAAAGCTACTTGATCAGCTTTTACATATTTAATATTTCTATACTTTCTGCTGAGCATCTTTGCTTCTCTATCATTCAGCAAACTTTGAACTGCCTTTCTTATTTTAATTCTACTTAAACTCCTTGATATGTATGTGTATTGTTCTTAAACTCTTTGTAAGCCTTTTATCTGTTGAGGTTTGACTATACCTATTGTCTATGCAGTATTTATGTACTTCTGGTTGTTTTAGATACATTGTAACAACAAATTATTCACTTGCAAAGAAAGCTTAATATAAATACTGCTATAAATATTATTGGGTGTAGTGTATAGCTACATGCCTGGATTTTACCTAGTTCTGTTTAAAAGAATGAATAGAAATCATATCTAATGCTTCCCTGTGACATAAGCCTGAAGACTGTATGGTAAAAAATATCTGTCATTTGCAGCAGAATGTTTGTCCTCACTTGGAGTGCTGGTCTGATAAGGCAGGCTTAAATAATCGCTTCCCCTTGTCTGCTTTTAATTAAAGTGGCAGTAAGTAAACACTGACTAGAAATCGATCAGAATCAATGGCCTTATGGCAAAGTGGCAGAGAAAAATCAGGTGTGTCAGTCGAGATCAGGGAAAGAGACAGTTTTCAGGCTTTCATGTGGCCTGTGCTGGGGCTGTAGGAATTCGGATCCCGCAACACTAACAGAAAAGGGAAAAAGACCCCGACTTAGTATGAGTGAGATGAACTGATAACAGCAAAAAGACAGTCTGCCTGCCTCTTTTTACCCTAGTAGCCTTTCAAAGGAAGAAAGAGTAGTGGAAAATGCTTGGATACCCGCTGTCTGGTTTGCAGCTCTACAGCCACTGGCACAAGGCTGTAGGCTTTGTTTTCTCAATATAAATTTCAGCTAAATAGAGCAGGTGTATACCATCATACATCCAGCTGTCTTGCTGCCCAGACATTTAACTTTTTTTTTTTTTCCCTGTATCTGTCTGCACAGTCATGCCTTAACTCTGTGCTTATACGTTCCTTTTCTCTAGTGAGTGCTCAACAACCATCAAGCAAAATAAAATTATCCTCAAACAGTGTCACATGTTCCTGCCTGTTCTACTGAAATAATCCTGGCCTCAGAAAAAATTAGGTGACTGGGTCAAAGAGTTTGCTCAGGGATGGTTCTGCCACCTGAATTTCTTTCTTTACTCCAGCTCCAGGACTCTCCTCCCCCCAGGACCGCTACTCAAACATTTCTTTCTATCTCTTTCTCTGCCCAGACATGAGACAGCGTATCTGTTTCTGAAGTAGAATATCATATTTGTCTTAAAGATAAATGAAGGTACATTTAAATTCTACTGATTGGATTTTACTTCTTATCAAGGTACTTTTTTCTTCCTTAAAAAAATAGTTGGATTTTATTTTTCATTTTTTAATGCTTTTAATGCTAAGGAAATTACACTTCCTAGTAACTAGTTTGTAATTTGTGGTCATGCATGATTCCGATAGAGAAGGAATTTCATTACAGGCACGGTAAAAAGAAGAGAATGCCTGTACATTTGCATGTCCATGTGCAGGTAAATAAATAGTAAACCTCATTGATAACAGAGGCCATTATAATTTGAATAAGATTATATTCTCTCTAGGAGAGATAAAGGGTAATGAAAGACAATTCAAAGCTAGTTTGTTATTACTTCATCAAATACCTCAGCCTCAAGCTGATAAAATTCCCTTGTATAGCTCCCTTGAGACATTAACTGCAGTGATGCTGCCAACCATTTGTAGTGATCTCTAAAAACATTAATATCACTATTTAAATGAGTTTGTGATGTAGTATAACAGAGGGTAAAGCTAGAGGTGAAACTGTTACACAAGCTTTCAAAAAATGACTACTATGTTACTGGGCATGACAAAATGAATTATTTTCACAAGCGACAGGTATTCCAAAGAGACTTTAATAGAATTTAGCACAAGAGAAGTCAAAAAAATATTTTGCAAAGTAACTTTCACTGTCCTCCATTTGAGTTTGACTCAAATCTGTTCTTGTCTTTTCTTGGCATTTTGTTATGGTTCCTCATCTTTAATCGTTGTAAGAATCTTTCCTTTTGTGGTCCAAAGCTTCTGAAAATTTGGGCAGGTATCCCCCTTATTTCCATAACATTGTGCATGTTGCAAAATTAAGCATTGATGCTGGTCTTTGACATTTATTGAATACAGTGGTTTTCTGCTCAAAGATGGAGAATGGTTGCAAGGGGCTCACGTCATTGAGAGAACACAAAACAGACGAAGCATGCTGTAGTTTTGCACTGAGAACTTCAGAGGTAAACACGTTTAGATCCATATCCATGTTTAGGTGTCATATTACAGATCCACATGTTTTTGACTTTGTTAATGTCTCCCTGAGAAACAGGCAGCTCCATATAGAATTAGGAAGTTGATGGCACTCTTGGCTTGCAAAATAGTTTGTGAGTTTGAAAAGTAGTTAATTCACATTTTCTGAACCAAGGAAGTGACGAGGAAAATAAGGCAAGTAGGACAGCTGTTTGTCTCATTTTAGATCAAAATGTTTGTATACTCAAAAAAAAATAAAATTGCTTGACAACAGACTTGTGTTAAAGTCTTTTTATTGTAAGCCTGTTATCTGAGACATTCTCACGGGGCATAATTCATTAACAGTTGGAAAGAAGAGGCACAGAAGCAAAAAGTAGTGTTGTCACAGTGTGTCACTTGACAGGCTGAGAGGGAATTTCACATTCTTTGGTAGAAATTCAGTCCCTTCCAGGGATACTGTGGAAAACCAAAGTAGTTTTCTAAATTTTCTCTCTCTCTCTCTCTCTCTTTTTAAAAATGGTTTTCAGAAGCTTGTTTTGGTAGATAAACCCATCGGTTACATGCTTGTATAGCAAACAAGGACTTCCCTGCTCTGACAGAAATAATGAGTTAGTACAATAACCACTCCCCAATGAAGATTCATACCGAGACTGCTGATCAGGATTTAGCCACTGGCCAAGAATTTCAATTACAAAAACTATGAACATCTGAGTTAAAATCTGAGTATTTTGACTTGAAGTTTATGTAAGAGGTCAGGTTTCCTTAAAAATAAAATAATAATATCTATGAGGGAACAAGGAAGTAAAGAAAATAAACTAAATTAAATCTTTGCTAATTTAAAAACCAAATGAAGAAACAATTTACAAAGCTCACAGTAGGAATCTGTTAGATTGTCCTCAAGAAATGCTATGTAACCTTCATTTAGTATTACTTTTTTTTTTCTTTTTTTAAGACTTATATTGTCCAGTTTACTACCTAGTGTATTTTTAAAATATTTTAATAATGTCTGAAATAAAGTGTGCATAGTGGGCACAAATGGTAAAAAATACTATTGAGTTTTATTCACACACTAGGTAAGGCAGTTTTTTCTCTCCTCGTCTTTCCACCTCTGATACCTAAGACTATCAGTAAAATAAGTCATATAGTGCTTAAATTGCCTTCCAAATAAAAATTCTTAGTGGAATCAAGAGGCTTTCACCAGAATAAAGTCAAGGAGAATGTGAATGAATACAAATGTTAACATGATTATTCATTGTTAGTATTTAACACAATAGGTTATTTTCCCCACAGGAAGAGACACTACAAATATTTAAGACTATTTTGTGGGTTTGAGTTCCAGTACTCATTTTATGGACTTCTTTTTTGGGGGTGGGGGTAATAACAGTCAATGCCTTTCCCCACTCCCCCTTAATCATGATTTTTGTTTTCTTAAATGTCAGAAAAAAATATTATTCTTTTTAAGATTTAGAGTCTTTATCTCATATTCAGAATTAACAGTCAAAAAGATCTGATTGTAGTGAAATGGGATTTTTCCACTTCTAATCTGTTCTTTGTTTGTCCTTTTACAACTACCAAGTAACTGATATTTAAAACTATACAGTAAGTGCAGTATGATTTTGCATTCAAAGCTGCCCCTCACTAAGAGCTTACAAAACAATGAAGATGAGAATGATTTTACAGAGAGCAGTTTTCAGAAATAAACAGATTTTTCCAAAGCTGTGATTTGTGGTTTCTTAAAGATGTCATACAGGTACTTAATGTTGTTTTCTTTTTTCTTTTCTTCATTTTTCTTTCAAAAGCAAAATTTTAAGAAGCACTGGGCCAATAGCATACATGTCCAGTTCTTCAGGGTCTGATATTTCACTCTTCATTGTACGCACAAGCAGACTTCATAGAACACTCACCAAAATTACTTCTTTGGGGACCAAAGCACAACCTCTAAAATGCACTGCATCAGTACTCTGGCACACAGTATTGCTTCTTCAGGGACCAAAGTACACGCTCTAAAACATGCTGCATCAGGACTCTGGCACACAGACTGTCCTTCGGCAGCAGAAAGTTTACAGTCATCCTGTTTTTCCTTTGCTTCCAGGCTGCTCAGATGAGGAGTGACCACCAAGGAGCATTGCTCTTCAGTCTAGTACATTGAAGAATATGGGCCTGACCCACCTGAGGAACTGCCATGCTCCATGAACCAAAAGGAGAAATAGAAGGAAAATCCCTATGTGACAAGACCCCAGACTCTGTGAGACAAAGCTTAATTTCATCCTGCGTGAGTACTGCGAGGTGAATTATGTAGAGATGATGCATCTCTTCTACCATTTCACTAATATTCACACTAGGCATGCATAAAAGTTTTAATACGAGCATTGGCAAAATCATTAAGTTCCAGTATGACATAATGGGAAGACATACCCATACACAGCTCTGTCATCACAGACATAATCAGTAAAATATTTCCATTCATCTCATACCGTTAATATCAAAAGCCAGAAGGAATGAATTCACAAAAATATTTACAATAGAAATGCCTTTGTAAAGATTAGACTAGCAGCCCAAGATTAAAGGATTGCAATTTAAACCGTAGAGATATATCTAGAGATTTATCAGTGTGGCAAATCACACTTTCTAATGGTTTATGACATTAAAATTATTTTTATGCATTTTCTTCAAAATATGCAGAAATATTTTCCTTTGGCATCAGAGACAACTTGCAGAGTAAATCACCCTCTCATGACAAAATTCTAGTGAGCCTAGGGTAAAACATGCATGCTATGCTTAATTCATTTAGAAACTATTGTTTCAGCAATACACTTCAGGAAACTGTATTTGGATGCAACTTTTTCATTTTCCAACAGATGACCATATCCTAGCATCTTTGAGCTAGACAAAAAGAAAAGTGGGTGGCTCAACAACTGGATGAAGAACAAGGCTGAGGTCAGCTTCACATCCTATGCAAACTGCCCCTGGGTGTCCCAGGACAGTACTTTATAGTTCCTTGTCCCTCACCTGAGGACCATTCCCTCTACTTGGTTGCTTCCTTTTTATCCTCCTGCCCAAAGGTCCAGCTGTGAGAACAAGGGAGGTGCCAGCAGCCAGCCGACCAGGGCCCTTTGTGGGATGGGGGCAGTAGCCTGGCCATCTGTGTAATGAAGCCCTCCTACCTGTGAGTTCTCTAAGGACAAGTCTACTGTGTAAATGAAGGGCACTTATGCACCTATACTTTAAAAAAAGAAGAAGAAGAAAAAACAGGATGTGCTACCTGCATCTGAAGAGGCAATTTTGACACTTAAGAGCAGAAGCAGCTCTGTGAATCCCAGACCCACAGGTGCTAAATCTTGGTCTTAGAGAGGCAAAGAGGACTAAATTTCAGTGTTTCCTTTCACCAGCGTTTCCCAGGGGTGCAGCCAAGCAATCACAACAATCCAGGTGCTACCAAAACCCTTCTTTTATGAGATTAAGGATCCAGCTGATGTCTGTATGTCCCACCCCTAAAACTGGGCCCCTGCTGGCAGGTGCTGTCACACCTTTTGATCTCGACCAACACAGCGCTGCAAGTCAGTGGGACTATTAAAGGAAACTTCAGAAAATGCTTTTGAATCTCACCCCAACTGGTCATGGGACTTTCATAATAAGAGAAGAAATTAAAAAAAAAAAAAAAAAGAGAGAGAGAATCAGTGAAGATCCATAAATCCTCTAGAACTGCAGTGAATTTCATTTAGGCAGTTCAGATGATTTTTCCTGTTCAGCTTTCTTGCACATTGATCTGCAAAGCTTGGCTACGGACCCAAGATTTGATTGAGATTCAGCTCTAGCACCCCACACTCACACTTGCAGTCTTCAAGGGGGTATTATTTTGTATTTTCCATGATACAGAAAAAACACAATGTGTTTTTTCATGCCCCAAATAAGTGATATTGCATTATTCTTTTGAAGAGCTTGTTCCCTAGGGAATAGGTTGAGTGAAGATTTTCCAGTCATATCCCAGACCTTCTTAAAATCACAGCAGATATAATCAGTTTTTGAAATGCCCTTTATACCTGTCAAACTAAATAAGATTACAGATTTGTCTGCTCACAAAAGTGTGATGTCATATAGTCCCATTTGCTGCAGTTCAAGTCACTATCTATCTTGTCTGACAGTGCAGCGTGCATGATCTGCAAGATCAATGTTGAGTTTGTTAAAGGAGAAAAAACAAATATGACGGTTCCTGAATTCTCAAATGGAAAAACAGAAGCCAAGGTGCCATAAAATATGGCTGCCCCTGTGTAAGTTAACTAGAGACAGATCATTTCCTAACCAGTAAGAGGCAAGCAGTTCAAGGCAAATATCAGAAAGTACAACAGGAGAGGAGAGCATTTGAGGAGCTTAGCTACATGGTGCTTCATTCACAGGCTGCTAAGCAAGATCAAAGCAGCGAGTGTGAGAGAACAGAGCATGTCATTTTTGCACAGATAACTGGAGCTGCTCTTAACCTACCTCTCCAAGCATCACTGGATGTGCTTTAGAGTACTAACACTTCCCTCCACGACACTCTGGCACTGGATAAACCTCGCTCCAGGAGACAACTGACTGGCATAGAGCATCCCTGACACTCACGACCTGCAGAGCTGTAACTTGGCCTATGGAAGACAATTGGAAAGACTAGATTCCAAATCTAAGAGGCTGAAGTGCTTTTAACCAGAAGCTCTAAGCAGAAGAAGAGTTTTTCCACACATAGAAGAAATTAGAGGAGTCTGCTGCATTTCACTTTCAGACGAAGAGCTCTCCATAGTGGGCCTGAATTGAAACCTTCAGACTGAAATTCACAAAGTTGTGAAGAATTCTGTATGGACCTAGCTGCCAGTTCTGATCATTGTGCAGAGCCCTGTTCTATCCTTTAAAATCCATCATTTGCAATTGTTGCTGATTATGTCATATCTTATTCCCATATCAAGAGCCCTCTTCCCTCATCCAGATACACCAAGGATGTTCTACACCAGCTGACCAGGTCTCAGACAAATAACATTGCAAAATGTGTGTAAGATGTCAGTGAGCTTTCCACCATGGGAGAGGAAGAACAAGGGTAGGCCAATAGTTCAATAGGCAAAACTCCCAGTCTTTAATGGGAAGGAGCACCTAGAAAAATGCCACTCTTACTTTGCTTATTGCCCTTCAAATGTTCTGGGCTAATCATTTTGGGAAAGGACAATTTTACGAATACCACTTATATGCATTTAATGGTATGAGTCAAGGGAGTGTTGATAGCTAGCTGACAAAATGAAAGGGTAGGAAAAAGATTGAACTTGGAATAAAACTACTAAGATAATAATTAACTGTGGTAAAATTAATAACAGTTGGAAAATCTATGAGGATATAGCTACATGTTTACAATCAAAATTAATGTTTAAAATTGAAATTATTTCTTAGAAATAAGTTACAATTTCAACACGGGCACAGACTGACTGGAAAAAATTACAGCTTGTGTTTTCCATTTTTAAAACAGACCTACTCTCCTTGGATAATTTCCAAAATATAAATTCCATTGTCTTTCTTCCTCCTGTGTTCTTTCAGTATGTGTTTGAAACAGGCATTTTCAGGAACTGCAAAATCATGGTAATTTATTAGCATAGTTTTATAGCAGGTAAGAAGAGAAAAAGTATGAATCTGTTGCCCCAAAGCCCAACAAAGCCCAGAATAAAATAGTGGGGAAGCCCTGCTTTTTAATGTACAATGTGCTCTGTGTCTGCTTTGGGGCAGAATTCTGCATCTGTTTTTGATTTTTAACGAGGACCTCGCGTGGACCAACTGCAGCGAAGGCTCCTGGCAGGGAGACGGATGGAGCCAACCCCTAACCCCCACCAATAACGCTGCACAGAGCCGCTTGGTCAGAGCCGCAGCCTCAACCCCCACCCCAAGCAGGCAGGAGCTGTGCTTGTGCCGCCGCGGGCGCTGACGTGCTGAGGGCGGAGCCAGGGGTGACAGCAGCCCACCCACCCCCTGGCGCTATAAAAGCAAGGCCTAGGGAGCGCCCCGACCCAGGGCCGCCGCCAACAGGACGTGCTAAGAGGACTGGCTAGGCAGTTAGCGCAGGCAGTTCGCGCGGGGCAGGGAGGAGTGCGAGGAGGATTCTCTCCTCCCTTTCCCACCTCCCTTTCTCTTCCCCTCCCCTCCTCTCCTCGGGGAACTCTGCCTCTTAGAACCTAGAATTCACCATGATGGGCACCCGTCGCAGTGGCCGGTCCGAGGCGGCAACCCAAGCTGAGGAGATACTGCTTCTCTGGGCTCATGTGGGCACTCAGGAGGATCCCCTGAGGGGTGAAGTGGCAGTCCAGACTGGAGACTGCAGGGAACTCTGGAATCTGGAGGCCCACCTGGGTCCTGAGGGAAGAGAGGGCTGTCATGGGTGCAGGTGTGCCCTGCTCAAGGAACTCCTCGAGCAGGTGGCTGGGCTGCAGCGAGAAATCAGCAGCCTGAGGGTTGAGGGTCTGGACAGTAGTCAGAACCCAGGAAGCAACCCAGAGAAGCATGTCAAGACTGGGGGAAGTACTGAGCATAGGGAGCGGGGCCGGACAGGGTACTGCATCACAACCAGTGCCACAAAAAAAGAGCGGAGAGTCTTAGTGATTGGAGACTCCTTGCTGAGGGCACTGAGGCTCCCATTTGTCACCCAGATAACCTATCCAGAGAGATGTGTTGTCTTCCTGGAGCATGTGTCAGAGATGTTAGGAAGGCCCTGCCACAGCTCTTTAAACCGGAGGACTACTATTCTCTTGTTGTCATTCAGGTTGGATGCCGGGAAGCTGTGACAAGAAAAATGAGTAATATTAAAAAGGACTTTGCATCCCTGGGAAGGTTGTTGAAGGGATCGGGGGTGCAGGTAGTGTTCTCCTGTGTCCTCCCGCTGGGTGACTGGGACCCAGAAAGGAGGAGGAGAACGGGACAGGTGAATGACTGGCTGAGGGAGTGGTGTCTGGACCAAGGCTTTGTGTATTTTGATCTTGGGCGGCCCTTTGAGAAGCCAGGTATGTGGGCTGCTGACAGACTCCAACACAGCATGTGGGGCACAAGTGTGTTGGGGAGCAAGCTCTCTGGGCTGATTACTGGGGCTTTAAACTAGGTTTGACAGGGGAAGGGAGGGGAGCTGAAAGTTACAGAGGATGGCTGGGGGAAGTTGTCACTGCTGTCACTGTTGAAGATAGTAGGGAAAACCTCTGAGTTGTCCCATAGGATCATCGGAGGGCTCCTCAGAGAAAGTAGTGATCCTGATACCCCATCCGGAATCATCTTCTTGCATCCCTCCAGGGGTAACTGCGCCTGCTGCTTCCCTAAAGTGCCTGTATACCAACGTGCAGAGCAGGGGAAATAAACAGGATGAGCTCGAGATCTGTGTTCGGTCGCAGGGCCACGATCTCGTTGCGATCACAGAGACATGGTGGGACAGCTCCCATGACTGGAAAGCTGTCATGGAGGGCTATGTCCTTTTTAGGAAAGACAGGCTGGGGAAGCGAGGGGGTGGGGTTGCCTTTTATGTGAGGGAGCAATTAGAGTGTACCCAGCTCCACGTGGGGGAGGGTGAAGGAGAAGTGGAGAGTTCGTGGGTGAGAATTAAGGGGTGGGCTGGTATGGGGGACACTGTTGTGGGGGGTGTACTACAGGTCACCAGGTCAGGAGGAGGAGGTTGATGAGGCCTTCTACAAGCAGCTGGTAGTAGCCTCATGATCCTGGGCACTGGTTCTCATGGGGGACTTCAATTATCCAGACATCTTTTGGGTAAGCAACTCGTCCAGGCATGCGCAGTCCAAACGGTTCCTACAATGCATTGAAGATAATTTTCTGACGCAGGTGGTGGAGGAGCCGACGAGGTGGGGGGTGCTTCTGGACTTTGTCCTTACCAACAGGGATGGGCTTGTTAGGGATGTGAAGGCTGAGGGCAGCTTGGGATGCAGCGACCATGAGATGGTGGAGTTCAAGATGGAACTTGGTGGAAGAAGTAAGGCAAAAAGCAGGATTGCTACCCTGGACTTTCTGAGAGCCAACTTTGACCTCTTCCGGGACCTGCTTGGGGGTATCTCATGGGCTAGATTACTAGAAGGCAAGGGTGCTTGTGAGAGCTGGGCAACATTTAAACAGCACTTCTTTCAAGCTCAGGATTGGTGCATCCCTAAGAGTAGGAAATTGAGGAAGGGGGACAGGAGACCTGCGTGTATGAGCAAGGAGCTCATTGACAAGATCAAAAGGAAGAGGAAGGTCTATGAAATGTGGAAAAAGGGCTTGTCCTCTTGGGAGGAGTATAGAAGTGTTGTCAGGGCCTTCAGGGACATGACAAGGAAGGCTAAAGCCCACCTAGAGATGAAGCTTGCAAAAGAGATAAAGGATAATAAGAAGGGTTTTTTTTTTTAAGTATGTAAACAGTAAAAGGAAGACTAGGGATAATGTAGGTCCCTTGCTGAATGAGGGGGGTGTCCTGGTAACGGGAGATGCTGAGAAGGCGGAGATACTGAATGCTTTCTTTTCTTCAAGGACTACCCCCCGGGACTCCTGGACTCTGGAGGAAGGAGAAAGGGTCTGGGAAATGGAGAGCTCCCCTCTGGTTGACGAGGGAGTGGTTCAGGAGTGTCTTAGTGGGATCAATGCACACAGATCCATGGGCCCTGATGGGATGCATCCACGTGTGCTAAGGGAGTTGGCAGAGGTGATCGCCGAACCGCTCTCTAACATCTTTGAGAGGTCTTGGAGAACAGGAGAGGTGCCTGAAGACTGGAGGATAGCCAATGTCACTCCGGTCTGCAAGAAGGGCAAGAAAGAGGATCTGGGAAACTACAGGCCAGTCAGTCTCACCTCTGTCCCTGGAAAGGTGTTGGAACAGCTTGTTCTGGATGTCATCTCCAAGCAATTGGAAGAGAAGAAGGTTATGAGGAGTAGTCAGCATGGATTCACCAAGGGGAAATCGTGCTCGACCAACCTCATTGCCTTCTATGATGGCATCACCAGCTGGGTAGATGGGGGGAGAGCAGTGGATGTCATCTACCTTGACTTTAGCAAGGCTTTTGATACTGTCCCCCATGACATCCTGCTAGCAAAGCTGAGAAAGTGTGGGATAGATGAGTGGACAGTAAGGTGGGTTCAGAACTGGCTGAGTGGCTGAGCTCAGAGGGTGGTGATCGGCAGCGCAGAGTCCGGCTGGAGACCTGTGACTAGTGGTGTTCCCCACGGGTCAGTGCTGGGTCCGGTCTTGATCAACATCCTTGTTGACAACCTTGATGAGGGAATAGTGTCTGCCCTCAGCAAGTACGCCGTTGACACAAAGCTGGGAGGAGTGGCTGACATGCCAGAAGGCTGTGCTGCCATTCAGCGAGACCTGGACAGGCTGGAGAGCTGGGCAGGAAGAAACCAAATGAGGTTTAATAAGAGCAAGTGTAGAGTCCTGCACCTGGGAATGAACAACCGCACATATCAGTACAGGCTGGGGGATGACCTGCTGGAGAGGAACTCTGAGGAGAAGGACCTGGGGGTCCTGGTGGACGACAGGTTGACCATGAGCCAGCAGTGTGCCCTGGTGGCCAAGAGGGCCAATGGGATCCTGGCATGCATTAAAAGGAGCGTGGCCAGCAGGTCAAGGGAGGTGATCCTCCCCCTCTACTCTGCCCTGGTCAGGCCTCAGCTGGAGTACTTGTCCAGTTCTGGGCTCCCCGGTACAAAAAAGACAGGGATCTCCTGGAAAGAGTCCAGCAGAGGGCCACAAAGATGATACGGGGCTTGGAGCATCTTCCTTGTGAGGAAAGGCTGAGAGACCTGAGTCTGTTCAGCCTGGAGAAAAAAAGACTGAGAGGGGATCTTATCAATGTTTATAAATACCTGAAGTGTGGGAGACAGAGGGATTTGGCCAACCTCTTTTCAGTGGTTTGTGGGGACAGGACAAGGGGTAATGGACACAAGATGGAGCATGGGAAGTTCCGCACCAACATGCAAAAGAACTTCTTCACAGTGAGGGTGAAGGAGCACTGGAACAGGCTGCCCAGGGAGGTTGTGGAGTCTCCGTCTCTGGAGATATTCAAGGCCCATGTGGACACCTACCCAGGCAGCCTGCTCTAAGGAACCTGCAGGGGAGTTGGACCCGATGATCTCTCGAGTTGCCTTCCAACCCCTACAATTCTATGATTCTGTGGTTAGCAAAGCTCTATATAAATATGTCCTGTTTTGAACTGGGATGCCCTTCACCTATTTTCTTACAGACCTGAGCAATCCTGAACCAGCCTGGCTCATCTGTATCTACAAATAGCACTTTAGGAGTGCTCAGATACACTTGACTAAGCAGAAGGGAATCTCTTAATTCCTGGTGTTCAGTATGGACTTGGCTATTTTACAGTGTATTAACCATACAAAATGTTTTATTTATTTTGCTGTCAAAAAAAAAAAAAAATGTATGGCCTGCCAACTTTATTTCAACTTCACTTCAAACTGGCTTCACCCTTGCCATACTTTCTGCCAGTATTAATCTCACAAACTGTATGTACCGTAATATACATATTTCTGGCTGTTAAACTCTGGAGTGCAATTCCTATTTTCTTTCCTTTCCCCCTGTGAAGGTTTTCACTTGAAATCACCCATGAACTACAAGCTCACTTTCCATATTCATTAGTGAAATCATATACACATTTTTTGTACAAGCTCAGTCTTTTGTTTTAATAAAGAATTAAAATTGTGTATCTATTCAGGGTTAAAATGATGATTTTCATATAATTCATAAAACCAAATCTTGTAGATATCTCCTTGCCATTTCCTTCTTCGGAGGCAGAAGGGGAGCAAGGAAGGAATACTTTCAATGTTAAGTTTCAGCATTTTTCTTTGTGCCTGAATATTTAGTAGTTAGCTTCAGGGACTGATACTCTCTATGTTCCAGTCCTATAAATGAGACAATATGAGGAATCATAGAAATGTAGAGTGAGAAACTCTCTAACGGAAAACCTCATTTCTGACTGAAATAACATATGCAGAGTTTCTGAACAAAGATGTTCTTCAAACAAACTTGATATTGTAACTTCTAGCATTTCTCTGCCAAAATGATTATGACAGCAGAAATTTCAAACATATCATGACAAAAATCTTCTTTTTCCCTGTCCTAGTTGCCATTATTAGCTTAAGGGTAAAATTTTTGAGAGAGCTAAATGGAAAATCCAAATTATTTCATCGTCTAACAATACATACGGGTGCTTTTCAGTCACATTTGAGCAGGTAAGGGGGCACAACATCAACTTTGGTGAGATTATGGGCCCTGTGACCAAGCTTCACTGAAAACAATGGTGTTTAAACGGACCTAAGAACAAAAGCCATAGGTGCCCAGCTGATTTGACACCTATATTCCTGTTTAAACTAAGACATTAATTCCCTAAATCCAGCACTCAATACTTTCAAGTGATTGCCCTCAGAGTCAGTAGCAAAAACCCCACATCAGTGGCTCCTCTTCAATAAAAGGTCATTTGTCTTAGTTGAGAGCACCTTTCTCAGCTGCTCTTATAACATGCTTGCATGACTCATCTAGCTGATTGTATCAAAGAGGAGGTTACCGACTCAACTTAGGACCAGTAGAAATAGTAGGAGAGGAGGAGATGGAAGAGGAATAACGTTGTTATTGAAGGAGTATGCTGCTTCTACAGACATTTTCCTTTTTCACATACCTTGCCATTTCTAGTTTCAAGTGTCTAAAATTCAAAGACATACAAAAATGAAAAAAAGTATTCACAGTGCTCGAAAAAAGAAAATGTAACTTTCCTTAACTGGAGAGACTCCAAAATACACTCAGTGTTGGGGGTGGCGGTGAGCTGTTCATTAACAATTTTGTCAGGTGCACATATTTTAGAATAGGTGTTCTACTGATGTAAACACTTAAGTCAATGAAGTTTCATGTTCATGAAATAAATAAAGCCATAATTAATGAAAGTTCAAATTCAAATGTGCAATTGCAAGAGATTACTTAAAAAAAAGAAAAAGAAAAAAAAAAGGTCTGGCAAAACATAAGCCACCCCTAACTCTATGATCAACAGGATTGCGTTAAGTCACTCAGTCATGCTAATTCATCCAGTTTTATTACTAGCTCTTCATTAACACTCACACTCTATGTAATTATGTAAATATCTCTGAAGAAAAAATGTTCATTTCAAACCCGTTTTTCAGTTCTAGGAAAAATGTAACAACATGTTTTTAAGATGCCAAAAGGCAGCACCTACAAATATACCACTACTGAAAGCATTTGCTTAACTTACACTGAACAGTTTCCTAACATCAGTGTGGCTCAATCTTTTCATATACTGAACCTTTGCCCTAATGTTGAAGTTTACCCTGCCCTGAGGAGGGAGGTTGGACTTGCTAAAATTCCTTCTATCCTTAAGTATTCTATGATATCTCATTGCTTAAGAGGTGCTCTGTTATATCTGAACCTCATATTCCTGAACTGTATCAGCTTATTGGTTGTAAATGTATAGCCTTTCCTCATGTGTTTGGGATGTGCAGCCAAATAATGAAAGAGAATCTTCTAGGGAAAAAAAAAAATGTTGCTGTATGCAGGGGTGTTCCAGTGTAGGACTGGAGGCCTTGCCCTACCAAACAACCTGATGTGCCTCCATTCAATCAGACATGGTGCTCCCTCAGGGGTCAAGAGGTACTGCATAGTTTCAAGAAAAACATTGTTTCTCCCTATACCTGATGTGGGGAATAGTCAAATCAGAAGCATTTCAGTACCGACTGCATCAAAATCCTGAGGGTCTGCAGAGATGTGCTGTCTGCACTCAGCAGTACTCAGGTCAGCAGTCAATATAAAACTCAAAAGATGCAAGCAAGAGACAACATCAAGCATTTGTGAATCCAGGCTGGAGTCCATCCAAATGCAGGAGCTCAGAGTCTGCTTCGAAGATCAGCATCTTTCTCATTTCTGAATAGAGGAAGCAAAAGGAGACAGGAAGGTAATTTAATGCCAACTGTTTATCCCTAAAGCAAGCAGTCATGTGCCCTACAAGGACCTCCAGCCCTCTACAATCTTCTTAGATCCTGTGATGAAGATCACGAGGGGCCAGTGAACAAATTGTGTACGTGCAGTTCCTCTTCAATACAATGTCATCACTAACATCCAGAGGTGTTCCCTTAGTTGATATGTTAAAGCACTAATCCTAAAAAAGCAACATCTTCTCTGTTTGTCTCTTGGAATTGGCTGTGTTAATTACTCAGCGCATGAAAAATTAAACCTCAGGAACATCAGAGCAGTAACAGTCCAAATCATTCTAATCAGTACTAAGATCAAGAATAAATAAAAATTTCCTCTCCAAAATCTCCACACTCTTCCTTTCCTAAAAAAAAAAAAAAAAAAAAAAGACAGGAAATCTTAACATTATAATTAACTCTTCTGCTCACTGGACTGCTATAGAATCAGGTTCCAAGTTTGACTTCACTTTTAAGGAAGGCTTAGATGGGGAATTTTCTGATTATATCATAGGAAAGATAAAGGACTGTGGACTTGGCCACAGTGAATGAAGGAACAATCTTCCTGCTGTGTATTGGGGTGGAATTTCTTTCAAGACTTCTTTTAATCTTCGTTTGTAGTTACAGATGCAACAGTGTTAAGAAAGACATGTGACTGAAACTAACTTGGCACAGTAGTTGGAGAAAAACAAACAACAACAACAACAACGCCATGCATGAATCTGGGGAATCTCCTCTTAAGTCTGGTCTCCACCTGGATACCAAATTGCCAAATATTATTATGTGACAGATATTTGAAGTTATTTGCCTCTTGAATTCAGCTAACATTATAAAATGAAAAGTACATTTACTAAATAAGTCATTAAGGAAAAGAGCTGGATCTACTTAGATCAAGCTATTTCAACCTCTCAGAGACACTGTCATGCATAAAATACACACTCACTCATTCTGTACCTTTTTCCCTAAGGAGAAGGACCAGTGCATAGCAATAAATTCAAAAATAAGTGAACATGTTATAAAGAAAAGATTAACATCAAATGCTATGTCTCTGGGCACGTGCATGCATATACTTCACTGCTTCGTGATCTCACTCCCCCCTCCCACCTCCCCCCCCCCAAAAAAAATAAAAACTGTTTAATTCTGATTTTTAAAGAGCAAAATCATTTGCTATATTGAAACAGCCCATTCATCACATAAAGCATTTGATTCTGTCATCTCAAGTACTTGTTAAATCACTTCCAGCTGCTACAATCAAGGGCTAGGTACTTCCAAGGTCTGACACTTTCTGAGCTCTATTACACCTTTAAGTATGATTCTTCAATCCAATTCTAGCCTTCATAATAATCAAGTGCCCACTCCACTTAACTTCAAGGCAACTAGGGAACTTGGAATTCTCCATATACGCCTGTATCTGATTTTCAATCAGATCTCTTCAACCCAGGACTGAAAGCTCCTGAATATCAGCTAAGTATTAAAACAGCATCATTTGCAACTACAGCTGTGTCGTCAGTAGCACTTTTATTGTTAAACCCCTGTTTTTCCCAGGTCTGATATTTTCACTGAAACTGAAATTAAATATATAGGGCAGACTGTAACTGGAAGCATGCACAATGCTACATAACAAACTGTATGCTCATATGAATTTTTTATGTAGGTCCTAATGTTGCTGAAATATCCTTTGTGTGCTTACACGCACACCAAACACTGCAAGAAGAAAGCATGAAATGCGTGAGCGTTTGTTGGTATGTTTGTATTATTAACATCACTGTTTTAACACTAGTATTAGTCATTCCAAAAGGAAGCTTTATTACATTTATGAATTTTTCCCACTTTCATTGCATCAGCTGGAAGAACAGCTATTGGTTTTCCTTCTGTTCTCTCTCTTGAAACATTAGGCTTAGAGCTGGAAATTCTAGATATGGCACTCCTTGCTGTTAACAAGCAAATAAAAGCTGTTTGGTTACAGCAAAGAGAGAAAAAGCAGCAAAAGATTTGGACACCACAAAGCACAGATGAGAAGAGCCAAGGTTTGACACAGATTCATTGGCTGCTGCCCTGAAAGAAAAGGAAAAAAAAAAAAAAGTCTAGTGAATGAATAAATAGAAGACGACAGAAAGTCTTTTGGATGCTTATGAATGTCAACTACTTTTAAGTGGCTGCCTTTCCTTGTCACTTAACATTAAAGAGCCACATGAAAAACATTTATACTCAGTCATTTGTTTAGGGATTGAAGGCTTAGCTGACATATAACTTCGATATAGGTTAGATAAAAATGCTAAAGTCCTTTTTTGTTTAAAACAGTCCCCTCCTCACTTGCTAGTTTATCAATTGCCTTTGTATGGTTTAGGTGTTTTGTATGTTTACTTTTTAAATTGTGTATTATACAGATTAATATAATTCAAAATTAGTCTTGAAAGAAGCTCTCTCAAACTCATGCTCTGTTGGTTTTTTTCCTTTCTTTTTTTCTTAAAAAAAAAAAAAACTTTTTTTTTCCTTAAAAAAATAAAAAATAAAGGCACCTCTAATGGATATATTCACCAATACTTTTCTCTGGAAGGTTTTGCAAACCAAGCATTATAGCATTTTGCTGGTGCGTGAAACAAACCATAACCTAACAAGAAGTGAAAGCAGCTAATCCTTTTTAACAAGAGATGTAAATTTTGCTTTCTAAGCACAAACAGTAACTGATTGGAAAAAGAAAATTATTACTGTTTCCTATTCTCTCCATTAGAAATTTTAATCCTTTCATTTATGTTAAGATGTAAATTAACTCTTTGGTGACTGTTCAGACTGAATGAGCAGGAATAGGTGGTGCTAACGAAAACAGGAGCAAGCAAAGGCCAGAAAGTCTTTTATGTCATTGAGCAGCTGGGCCAGCTGTTTCCTGTGGAAACAGGGTGCTTCTAAGGTGGTTGTTGAAACTGACAGTAGACAGGAAGGAAAAACAGGAAGGAAACCAAACAGCCCAGTACATACCAGTAAGGAGTTAAAGTTTTCCTGCATGTAACAGTGAACTATCTTATTGCTAATTTGGGATAGGAATTATTTTTATCTCCGTTCTTTGTGCCAAGCAGGCATAGTTCAGCTGCACCATTCAAATCCTTCTCTGTCACTATTTTTTCCATTTCAATTCTCTCATCTGCATGAACAGATTTTCTTTTCACCACCCAAACTCATCTTTGCAGCACATCTATACCAATGGCTTTGTACTAAAATTAAATCCCAATGAAGTCAGGTGTTCTGGTAGCTGCAGTTGTTTCTAAAAAATCTTAAAAACAAACAAACAAAAAATAGAAACATCATATTACTGAGCATTTTAGTTTAAGGAGAGATGTTGGAAAGCTTTTAAAGAGGTAGAGACAATACCCAAGTCCAACTAGGGTCTCGTGCAGCTATGTTGTTTGAGAATATTACAGTATTACAAAAGAGTAAATGCACAGCAGGATGATCGGATGAACTCACCACAGTCACCTCACTCTCCTTCTTTCTCACTAATTCCCTATTAAAACATGGTGCATTAAACTCATTTTATTTGCTTCAAGTTTCTGTGATTTAGCATTCAATTGAATTTCAATTTTAAATCTAAACAAGGATATAAGAGAATTACTAGAAAAAAAAATCATGTCAGAAAAGCAATCAAGAGTAACAAAGGTTTCATGGCTTCTCTTCAAGGAGAGATCCAATAGGATTCTTTGTGAAGGAAGAGGTAGTTGGAAGGAAGGCAGAGGAAAAAAAAAAACATGGACAAAGTGACTAGGCAATGATTGTTCACAATTTTTCAGTTTGAACTGAAAGAGATTAAATGAAGTTATTAAAAAAAAAAAAAGATTATTTTTCTCAGGGGTTGGGGGAGAGAGGAAAAGAAGAGTGGGAAAATGACTTTTAGAGCAAGTTTGTTTGTTTTGTTTAATCATTAACAGACACTAAATTGATGGACTTCTCCCTAGACCCAAACAGAATAACATCAAGTTTTTGACACCTCCCACTCTTGGGCCATAACATGTGAAAATTGCACAAAAAGCCCGTTGTCCAATTTTGTGAAAAAACAAACAAACAAACAAAAAAACTGTTCTTATTTGGCAACACACAGCAGTGCTGTAAATAACAGTACAAAGTGCTCTACAGTATAAAGAAACAGGCTTTTAAGTTCAGAAATATTAATACAAAGCTAGAACTATACTATGAAGGATGACCCTTCTTGTAGAATGAACAGTTAAATATCAAGCAAACTGATGAAGTTGTTGATCTTTTGATAAGTGGACAATGGACGTCATGCATTCAGTCCAACTGCATTAGTTTTGTCCCATGTTCAATATGCATTAAACTTTTTAATATAAATCATAAGTGTGTAATCAGCTGAAAAGAAGCAACCCTAATAAGAGAATGACTTTAGTAATGCTCTGCCCTTTGGAATAGAGCAATGGGGATGTAGACTCCCACTGCACTACACAGCTGGGGGAGCGTGCATGAGCCACCTCCCTGAGACATTGCTTTGTGCCTTGGATTCTGTTCAGCAAAAATAAAGTTAATTATACAGTTCTCACATCCATTTCTACAGAGGCCTTTCAACTACACTGCTGAAAAGCCGTTGAAGAGCAAGGTATTAGAGATCAAAATGAGACTGGAACTGAAAACATGGATCCATCAACCCTGAAAGTTTTGATTTGGACCTCAACTTCAAACTTTGCTCCTTTATCAGTTGCATTGACTGAGGATATGAATATCCCCACAAGCTTCAAGAAGGTTCAGATACAAACCTGAACATGAACTTTCTGGCTCCTGCCCATCTTTTGACTTTAAAGCTCATCTCAACAGCAGTCTCCTGCACATGGTACATTCTTATTGAAGTGCATATTTTCCTGTGTAATATCAAGCACTTCAAAGCACACTCCCCTGTTTCTGTACTGCTCAGTTGCCGTTCACCACTGAAGCCACTAAGTTGCTAGTATTATGTCTGGCTCCTACTTCGATACAACATCAAAGGGACATATGTATATTTTAAAGAATTACAACTAGACCTGTGCAAAACTTGCCTTACAAGCCCCAAACCTTAGTAGTATGTTTGTATCTTCACCTTTCTTTATATTATCCATTTCATGCTCTGCGTTAGGATCACAGAAAAGCTGTTGTTAGAACAACCCCAATTATCCCAAATAAAACTAGAATACTTTAAAGGTTCATATAATGAATGATGCCCTTGCCGTTAACAGGCAGTAGGAGAAGTAACATGTTTCAGTTAAGAAGGAATGCTAAATAATTGCACAAATAATGCATGCCTGAAGTTCGTTACATGCTCAGTCTCCTTCCTTCTTATTCCATCTGATATTTATACCCCCATGTTCTCTCATACTCTAAATCATTTGCATGACTACTCTATCTCCCTAAAATATCAACACAAAACAACCACCCCCTTACAAAAACAACAACAAAAAAAACACAAAAAAATCCACTGCACAACACAACAACACAAACCATTTGAGAAGGTCTTTTTAAACATCCACTTGACATTTTTGAGTTTAGGAATGCAAATGCATGTTTTTGCTGCAGTTGTTTTCAAAAAGGTATTTTAGGCTCCCCCATTAGCAGGTCACCATGCAGTAGCTACAAATCTCTCAATCTTTCACTTACTCATCTTTTCTATACCCATGGAAAGTCAAGAAGTGCTGTTATCTCTGGTTTATAGTCAGGAAAATGAAGACAGGAGAAGCAAAAATCATGGTTTCCAGAAGTACTTTAGATCCTAAATCACTTAACCCTCATTATAAGCAGTATTGTGCTCTGCTCCCATAAGAGTACAAATAAGCCAGCAGTGTTCTCTTCACTGGAACACAGCAGCTCACGTGCTGCTTCTGGGAACAGAAACAGAGGTGCTTACACATGATACCTAAAGCAGGAAGGCCTTTTTCAGAATAGCAGACTATTTTCAGATCTTAATCTGAAATGTGTGCTGAGTGTCAATCTGTATTACAATGATTTTACTAACTCGCGATCCTTGAACTGTTCTGGCTTTCTGCTATAGACAAGTCCTGTTAAGTGATGCTTTGTGTTTGTGAATGCTGCTTAGGCTCCTGCAGCACCGCTGTTCACAAAAAATTTACCCTTGCACAAGGTGGTTGTGGTGAAGGTTACTTGAATCTGCAGAAACCCAAAGCCCTTTCCTTACTGAAGAACCATCTTTAGACAACACATTCATGCATGTGTGTGCATGGGCACAGGTATATAATGCCACTGGTTATTTCTATCTCTGTTGATTGCTCAACAATGCACAAGGAAGTTAGTGACATACAGAAACAGTTTGTTGATGAGTTTTAAAAATACCAACCATTAACATCTATCAAAATTAGCAAATTAAATAAACTTGCAGTGAATTCCTTCTACTTGCACTCATGAATCCATGAAGTTGATTAAACCAGTGCAAATTGAAGCATTTTTTTCCCTTTCTTCCTAATATACATGAAGATACTCCAATTAAAAAAAAATAAAAAAAGCAATAGAACATAAAACTTTTCCTTCTTGCTGGTATTTTGTACATAACAAGGCCTGAAATGATTGATCATGCACTGTAATGATGGATAAGGACAATTGGCTGAAAGGTCAAAACTATTAAGTAAATAGTAAAAGAAAAAAAAAAGTGTGAAAGTGCATTTCTCTGAGGCATAGTAAGTTTAAATGGCAGGAAACCTTCATGCCACAGCCACACTGCTTTCACTTAAACTTAATGAGTACTGGACTGGAATATGGGTAATTAGTGAGCATTTTTGGCTGATCTTTGAAAAGCAAAATTTGGGCAGGTTTAAGGGTCTTCAAATTAATTTATTTATTATAAAATTTTCTTTAAGCATATGATAGTATGATACTCTTTATTATTTCTTTGCTCTCATCAATGAGTGTGCACTTACATAGTCATGTGTAATAAAGCTTTCTTCATTGATGAGTATGAGCCTGAATTTATCCTGATTTCAGGAGCTACATTTCCTTCTCTCTCTTTTAGGGCAGTTATTCCAAAGCTGGATTTAACCTCATCTGTAGATCTGATAGTCTGTGTGCTACTGAAGTGTAGAGAGGTTGTCAGTGCTAGCAACTCCCCTGTACTTTGGAGGGTAAGCTCGCCTGCCTCTGGTAAGGCAAATTCAGGGAACTTGATGAAATACCAACCAACTCGGCACACTGGAGAGCTGTGAACTGCAGAAGCCTGTGATGCTGGTGGCTGCACTCGGGGATCATGACCCAGCTCTCCTGCTCTGACATTACAATGCTCTGTAGAAATTCTTAGTATCCCTTAACAGAGCAAGACCGCAGCATAAAGGCTGTTTCTCAACCCCTATCAACTATCAAACAGATTTATTTCAGTCTTTTAAAGCCCCGAACATTTTCCATTAACATTAATTCACAAACGATCAGTGAAGGCACATATTTTTGTTTATAAATAGTAGGGTGGGTTTTTTTCGTCTCTCCCTAAAGAAACCTCTACAAAATAGCTCTATTACACCCACAAAATCACTGAATCTACTTAGCATCTCTTTAAGAGATACTTTTTTTTTAAATGTGACTTTTTTGTGCTAGTGCATTTGTCAACATTAGAGTAATTAGCTCAAGTTTCATCAACTAGCTGGTGCAATCTGTTCAGAAAGCAACTTAGAATGTTAAAAATCCTAATAGGCTTCTCCAGCTACACAGTCAAAGCCTGAGGGATTTGATTTCAGTTCTGTCTAAAATCAGAGGAAGTCTTTTAGAAGATAAATCAATACTGCTGGAAAACAGAAACAAAAACCAGACTAAGTAAGAATGATGCGATTAGGTAAAGCTATTTTTCTGATATTTTATGTTGTTGTATACTTTCTAAAATTAAACAGTATTTTCACATATGGAAAACAGAACTAAAACAAACCTGGGGCTCCAAACCAGCAAAAGCTTCCTTCCCTGAGTAACCTCACATTTGTGTGTAATCCAACTAAATTCAGAAGCATTTGAATCAAAGAAAACAAAAAAGTTAACCAATATCTACACCTAATGAAATAGTTATGCAATAAGTTATTTCTGTACTGTTCTTGATGCTTGCTTTTTTGTGTGCGTGCATGCATGTGTATATGCATACATTTGTGTGTTTTAGTGCTGACAGAATCACTTAAGGCAGAAATGAGAAAAAAAAAGAAAATTTTCAATACATAAAAAGCACTTATTGATAGGGGTTTGTCTCCACCAAAAGGCAGCACAAAAAATGGAGCCTCTGGAAACAGCTTAAACAGCTGCCAGATCAAAAGAAAAACAAATCATTTTTAAAATACCAAAACAATCTTTTTCCCTTATTAGTCATTTGCTAACAGTTCAGGAAGACAAGAGGCTAGAAAATCTTTCAAGTGTAGAAGTCACTCAAAGAAACTATAAAAGCACCGGATTGTGCAACAAGAATGATATTGGGGTATACACCAATATACACAGAGGTACACCTCAGGTACGCAGTGCAGCTCCACTGAGGCAATTGCAGGGGGCAGATCTAATGTGAGGATCTGAGAGAAGAATGAACACCGGCCTGGTCGCCAACCTTTGATTCAGAAAAGTCCTACAAACTGCAAGGCGCAAGCTCACAGCCTGACACAGCTTCAATGGTGATGGAAGGGGAGAGAAGGAAGCTTCATGATGGTTACTGTGTGGTCACACTGGGAATAATCACCCCCTGGTCATTACCTGTGATGGGCCTCAAAACTCCCACCCTCTCTGGTGTAGCACCCACCTCCACTGCATGCTCTGACAGAGCAGAACTAATAGCCTTGCGCATGTGCTATTTGCACAGCAGTAGGACCAACAGATGAGAGCAACCTCTGATGGGAGAAAGTGGTAGGGAAAAGGCCAATAAAAAAAATAAAAAATGTATATATATATGTATACAACCACAAAAAACTTATAATAGCCTCCTGCATGTATGACCATTTCAAATAAAATCTTATTTTTAAAAAGGTGCCTTCTATGAGAGATCACGTTAGGCTGTAACACACATACTAATTAGCAGTAATGTACTAGAAATTACAACTCAAAGGGTTTTAGCTAGTACTAACTATTTCTCTCACAGACAATAAAATTAAACATGCTTTTATAATCTGTTCCCTGACAAGTTTCCTGGCATTCCTTCTGTTCTGTCTCACACCAACCAAAACTGAGGGCCATGTTTTGATCTTTAGGCAATACACCTGTGCACTCATCTTCTGAGCACTGCTGGGCTCCAGATCAGGGAGAAAATACTCCTTTGTCATAATGCTGGGTAAACTCAGGCATAAATTCTGAGCTGCGTTTTGGTCCCTGCCATGTTTGTGCAGAGTACAGGTACCATAAATCCAGACCTCAGTAGTCAGCTCATTAAGCTGTAAGCACAGCATCCTCTTCCCCAGTGCAGTGTAGGGCTGCCAGAACCGCGCCGTTCTGCACGCTGCACAGCAGCCACATCTCGGAGGCGACCTAGCTACACGAGAGCAGCTCCAAGGCTTCTCTGTGTTAGACTGGAGGCTCTGCTGACTGCCAGGGACTCTCAAATATTCAAAGGAGGGACAAAGCAGTTTAAATCCCATGTTGAGCTGTGGTGCAGCTGGGGAGTTGGGCCAATGGTTTGTGGTTCTTCCCCACAGACTTAAAGCTGTACACAAGTGAAACAGTTTTCTCACTCCTTTGTCAGTCAGGCAGACCAGCAACCATAATACATAGGTGCACAGTGTAGCTGGAGACAAAACTAACATCCTGTTGCTAACCCCAGAAGGAAGTGTTGCAGGGGGCAGTGATGTCCCCTGGGAGGTCAAAATTCTCAGGTGCCTGGATAGCAGTACTGCTCCCACCTTGCATTACATTGACCAAAGCCTGGGGAGAGGAGGAAAAGTTTCCTTTTCAGATCATATCAGTAGGCACTGCCGAAACGTGTATTTTTTGTTTGTTTGTTCGTTGGTTGGTTGTTTTTTGTTTTTTTTTTCGTTTTGTTTTTAAGCATGGTGCAAAGCTTACTGATATTGCTAATGCCCTTGATCTCTGCAGTTATCTTCACTGCTTCAGTGACATGATAGTTGCTTTTGCCAGAACTTATTTCCTGTTTTTCTGCTTGGCACCCACTTGCTCATTCCTTTTGAAAACATGAACTGTATCATGGCTATGTTTGCCTGCTCTGTCCCTTCTACGTAGCTTATAGGAAGCTCAGCAACTTCTTCCCCATAGAGGGGTGGAAGATGCAATTCAGTCATGTAAGCGGGCTTTAACATCGAGACCCAGGACTGACACTTTTCACCCTGTGTATGATGATAACAAAAGAAGTAATGCAAGTAAGTACATACAGGTTGAGAGGGAAAAACACTCCTAAGTTGTGTTGTTTGTTTGTTTGTTTGTATGTTTGTTTATTTCTTTTCGCAGATCCACATGAATATGTATCTATGACTAGTTAATCATATAGTACTTATTACAGAAAGTATATCAGTAAGTAAATGTCAATTTCCTACACTAAGTGTATTGTTTGAGATTAACATGCATTTTTCAGTCTATCGCTGTATCTTAAAACAATTGCAGTACGCATTACTGTGTTTCTGGTTAGCTGGGTTTCCTTTTATATGGCAGTTATACATGTAACTTCTTATTCCCTTATCTGGTAACATAAATATTATAGCAAACACTCCAGAGTAGCGATCTGCAGGACCGAATGCATAAAATACTCTTGTAGGTCAATGTGAAATTTGTTTTTGATTTTAGCCCATCATGATTGAATTCTGCCTATTATGAGGTACCCTGAGTGACAGTGTGTAGTGTTTTCAAGACAGACACAATCTGAGAAAAGAACAATAGCTAAAAACGAAATGAAACTCGGTACTAAGACTAGTGTTCAGCGGGGTGATTCAATCACAAAGAAGTATAGCTATACTATCCTTTCTTGGCAGGATGTGGCAAACAGTAAATGCACAGCTGGTCCTATCTCAGGTCAGCATGTTGACCAGACTTAAGGGTTCCTTCCAGGCCTATTTTCTGTATTTCCAAAGGGCTGTCCTAAAGCCATTTGAAGATCCTCTTCATACAGGGGATCTCTAGCATATTATAGAGATACCCCTCTGATATTTGTCCTTGGCGGTTGTGCAGGACATACAGCTAGGCAAAATAGTATATGGAAGAAAGGTCTGTATACTTAGCAACTCAATTACTGGAGCAACATACTGATAGCAATTGGCATAGGACAGAATAAACTTTAGATTGTTGATTTATGCTTCTTCTAATAGCCAAACAACTCCCTTGCGAAGAGGGCAGGTAAAGAGGTGTCTTAAAATCCCTGCACACAACATGGCAGCACCAGAGGACCTAAAGAACGGAGTTGCAGATAGACTTCCACATACTGAACAGCAAAAAGCTATGTTGGGCAACAAAGGCTTAATGTTCCATCCTTTCAAATATGGTCTGTTGTGACAGTAACTATTTGTTTGAAGTCTTTTTAAGTGGTACAGCATGCTGTATTTCAAAGAAGATTAAGTTGTTGACAAAACAAATCATCCAACAGTCTGTATATATTATTGAAGAGCAAGAGCTTCTAAGTAACCATAAAATGGTCTTTTCCATCTAAACAAAAATCTTTACTTTTTGAATACGACTTCATCTACCAGCAGATAGTTGAGAAGATTGGGTATTTATCTGCAGTTAATTCAATAATTTGTTTTTTATAGTAACTAAATACAGTGAAAACTGTTGTTCAGTAAGTCAGTGACGGTCCTAAAGGCAATGGTTTTTCTGCTGTCAATATATCCAGAGGGTATATCTGTATCACAAGTATAGCAGAGTAATCAGTAAAGAGCATACACATTTCTGAGCTGCTGTTAGAGATAGGGAAGAAAATGGAAAGCGTAAATAGCCTTCTTCAAATTTGATTTTGCAGGCCAGGGCAACTCTTGATATACAAATGGAGTCTCACTGAGGTGAAAGGAACTGATTCAACAAACATAACAGTAAGACTTTGGTGTATTATCAGACAGATAGGTGTGGATTTTTTAGTTGCAGTGACTAGTAAAAACAGAGTACATATGGCTTTTACATATTTTTTGCTTGCCTGCCTGGAAACAATATTGAACAGAGAATTTTTCTTGAAGTACTGCTTGGCATCCTTATTCCAAGAGATGAACTCTCCAAATTCCCTGAGTATTGCCCCTTATTTATATTACTGCACTCCTGCTGTCTGTAGACCTCCCAGATTTGAAGTGCTGCCAGGGTCTACCTTGCTCCCAGTATAAGTCAGAGCAGCCTTAGAGAGTAGCTGCTTCCCAGGTTGCTGTAAGAGGGGGAACGCAATCAATTCTTAGCTGTGCCATGGGCTCCATGCCAGCAGAGGACACCCTATAGATATTTTCAATCAAAAACTTCCAGCCTCATAGCAGTATGTCTAGGGTGAAAAGCGAGTTGGGCCCTTTGGTTCCTCCCCCTTTGAGACATAGAAATGAGCCCAAGTCTGTTTATCAGTTCCAAATACACCAAAACTTTCTCCAAAGTTTGGATCTATAGCTGCATTTTATAACATGAGCCTATTTCTACTCCTGACATATCTTGCTGTGCCTGTGATTAGGAAAGGTTATGGCGGTGAATCATGGCTCGAGGAAATGTGTAGTACACCTGTGTACAAGAGTAAACTAAATTCAGTTTGCTATTTATCTACTGTATTTATCTCAGTTAAGTAAACTTTGAGTTTGTCAAGATTTCCTGCTGGAAATTCTCATGATAATACGAGTATAATTGCCTTTTTATTGCCACAGACATCTGCTACAGTTTTCAAACAAAGAAAATACTTTTTTTTTTTTTTCCCTCTCCCCAGCTTTCTCTATAACAAGAGAAAGATCCTCTCTTATTTTGCATGTAATAGATTACAAAGCCAACACAACTGAGGGGCAGTAGAAACCAACCAGCCAACCCTCCTTTCCTTCATACCCTTGTACCCTTCAGAATGAGGAGAAATAAAAGCGAAAATAAAAAGTTGCACAATAAAGGTTACAGTCCCTTAAATAAGAAGTGTGCATGCTAGAATGAAGAGAAGATCCAATGGTTCCCTTCTACTTTATTTTCCTGCTAAGGATCTTGTGCACAGTACAAAAAAACTTGTGTCAAAAGCAACATGGCCAAGAGACCATCTTCCTTCATCCTCTGGTCCTTTTGCAGTCTGCAAAGGATTCCACATTTGTCTTGAACCTAGGATATCCTCTAGCAGACAAATGTGAACATATGCAACCACTTCAGACAAAACTGAATGTGTCATATGCCCGCTATTTCACCTGGTTCCTCAGACAGACTTGTGTCTTCATCCTCAGTGAAGGAGAATGTGGGAATGACAGCTTTCCATGTATTGGTCTTGATACATTTTGATGGGAGTAAACTAAAGAAATTGAAATAAGCCTGTAGCAGTGCCAAGGATGTCAAGCACTGTCCTTCACTAAAAGACAGTCTAAAAATGTTTTGGGGAAAACAGTTGTGATGCTCATGCAGAATTTGTCTTTACTGGATAGACTTCTTCACCCAGAAAGAGGAAAAGGATTCTCAAACTTTCATTCACAGAAATATTTCTAGAGATCTGTAGTGAGGATACACAGTAGACCCTCCATCTTGCTGCAGGCTAAGGTAAACCACCATCTGCCTTAGCTCCTCACCACAGTGCCAACTTAACTTGTCACAGCCCGCTCAGGACTGATTCAAAGATATCAGGTCAATAACCCACCATATGGGCATGAGCAGGATCCAAGTGCCGATGAATCTCTTTTTACATCTTGGAAGTAAGAGTCTGGGGATGAGGAGTAAGAATAGTCTATAAAGAAGAGTGAGGCATAGATCTGAGACCATTATTACTGGAAGATACATCATTTAAATCAGTTTTTGATCCCAGTCTTGCACTAGCAGCTGGACTTCTGCAGGAGAAGGGCTGCCACAAAATGTTGGCCTCACACGCAAAGAGACCAAGCCGTGCAGTTGCATGTCCTGCAGTCATTTGCTTGCAAGCAAGCAAACCTGATGACCTGATAACTTGTTAACCATGTGAAGGGGGACAGCCATGATTCACAGTTTGTTCACAGTCACTGTGGGGAGCAGCAACATCAGGTTAGTGCTGCAGTTTGGCAGGACTGTTATACCACTCTCTCAGCAAGCCAGGCTGCAGAGAGCCAACTCTGAGATGTTTAGAAACTCCCGTTGTAGCAGAGGATTTCCAACCATGCCCAGATCTTCAAAGCAGAAGGTGACTCCTCAAGGACTATTAAATGTTTGTTGTCTTTCAGGGCTCATTCTTTGTCAGAAGTCTCTCTCCATGATGCCAATATAATTTGCTAGCAAACTTGGAAACATTTCCTGGTTAAAATATATTTGCATTTTACAACTTGTGCATCTCTACATGCAGGCCTTGCTGAAAGGGATTCTCTGTATTGCTCCCTCCTTCCCATCATCATGGAGTACAAACTACACCCATTTAGGCTGTTCCTTATTAGTGGACCGGACGCTGTACATTTCTAAGACAGGCTTTTTATCTTCTTGTGGAAAAGACAACATGCTAAGATAGCGTGTTGGAAAAAATAGAAAGGAAAAAATAGCAGATTACCTGAAGACTAGTAGGTTTTATTTACACCAGAGTGAGTGGGTGGTGGGATAAAGATTTGAAAGCATGCACACTGCATCCTTCTGACATGCTTTAGAATTTGGCATGAGTTGTTTCTTGTTTTGCTTGATGCTAAATGCTCACATCCTCCCCCTACCCTCTCTTCCATACATACTACAGCAAGAAGAGTGGACAGTAATGGCATAGGAAAGGCTGTATGTGTATGATGATAGACTTAAGTGGCCAGGTCTCTCCCCATATAGGCTTTCAGAGCTCGGGTTTCCACAATGGTGCTGCCAAATGTAATACTATCACCACATGCAGAAAGTAATTAGAAAGACCATGTGTAACACATAGTGGATAAGGAAAGTTTTGAGCCTCCTTCTCTTATCTGAGGTGAAATAGCTAGAAGATTAGTAGCAAGGAGAATGCTATGCTTGCCACTTTTGGACATGAATGGGATATAAAGGATTAGAAAACAGGCTTTCCTGTTCTAGACAGGTCAATGTCTGCTGTTAGGACAGTAAAAATGCAAACGTGAAAAGTAAATGGGAAAGGGGGCTGGTACAAGATATGTGGGGAGACACTTGACATTTGAGAGAGAATCAAGTCTGAAATAGTTCAGAGTCACAGTGCTTACCAGGAAGATAGATCTTCCAATGATACAAATCTAAGATTCCCACCTACCAGTCAAGATTGCTAAGTGATACTCATTCTTTTTTGCATTGTTTAGGGCCCAAGAGTTGTACCACAGGACAGAAAGGCTTGGGTTCAAAGAGCTCTCCACAGTCCTTACACATGGCAATAACTATACTCTCAGCCATGGTTATCCTGACATCCATCCAGTTCTTTTGACCAGTATTGAGCTATTCATGTAGTAAGCAACAACAGACCTTGATATACTTAGTGGTATTCCTAACATATTTAAAACCTTGATACCTTGATAAGCTTATTCAGGTACTATGACTGTTGATGTAGGGATGCAGAGACCATGATGTTAAAGAAATAGATCTGATATTTTCAATGCAATGGTGTTGTGTGATGAGAACAAGGAGACTGGCATTTACCTGATGGAAAAAGCCTAAATTTCAAAAATATGTCTTATGGATGCAAACAGGTAGTATGATGACATCAGTGTAAATGAACTAAGCATAGCCCCTAGGATGTGATGGATTACATAATTATATGCTGTAGTCCAGTAGAGCCCCTACAAACAATCTCAAAGAACACAAAAGGTTATTCCTGTGAAGAGTTTAAAATTGTTGGATCACAAGAAGCATCTAGAAATCTTATTAGAGCAATCTTCCATGCTATGTTTTAGGTATTTCAGTATGGAGTTAGAATTATGCTATGGAAAAGCACAATTCTTTTTCACACTAAGCCCCTTCCACTTCAAATACATGGGAAACCTCACTGGCAATACGATCCAGCTGGAGTCTGATATCTAAGGAATGAAAGGTCTGATCCTGTAGTCTGACAGACAAAATTCACACGTGAGAATGGAAAAGAATGTGAGTTATCACATTTTTGTCTGTCTCAACCTTTGTTCTCTTCTTTATGATCTGTGTTCAAATGTTAGAGATTAAAGGTACTTTTTATAGATTATTCAATCTATTTGCCTTAACATGTAGGATATTTAAAATGCGATTGTCAGAAAGATAGCAAAAAGGCAAGCTCTTCAGAGGCACTGTGGTGCCTAAATCCCTGTAAACTCAACAATGTTCTGAAGGCAAATCTCAGAATACAGCATGCATTAGGACAGAAGAAAATCATATTTTGCTATGATAGAGGTCATGGGTGAAGTCTACATAGGTGAGTTATTTCACTGTTCAGTTCATATTTTATGTATTAATTGGATTAAAGAATAGAAGAAAAAAAAAAAAAAGTCCAGCACTTATCATTTAACCTTCATGGGAGGTTAACCTTTTTCCCCCTCTTTTCATTAAAAGTAATGGTTAAATAAACACATTGGAATATCTAGTGATATCTAGTGATTGAACATGGACTAATGTTCGGATGAAGGAGCACTGAAACTCTGGAAACAGCACCACTTCTGATAACACTGCACAGAGGAAGACCATTTAATGAATGTTTCAAATATTTTGGCTTTTAATCAAATATATCTGCAATGCTAGGAATCATAATCAGCTACCAAGGACAGCAAGGTAAGTTGGGCACCTAGCTGGCAGTCATAATTATGTTCTAATTTAAAATATACCCATTCTATTTGCTTTGTTAATATCTCCAGAAATTTGGACAGACTCACTGAAAGCAAAGACTGTATTCCTCTGTTTGAAAGTCATCATACAATACTTGTATGTACAATGCTCAATTTATTTAAAGGGTTGACACTGAATTATAACATTACATACCAGTTACAGTTTTTCAAGGGACAAAAGTGGTTGTTCATAAGTTCATCATAAGTGAATGTATACTTAGAGTCTCTTTTCAAGACATTCACCAGTGTTGTATAATCTCTGTGCGTAGCAGGATTGTTCAAAAGTCCCTTTTGCCTCCTTAGAGGCATGACCTTCAGATGATTTTACCAAGTTAATGACAAAAACCCAGGGATTTGCCATGAGTCTCTGAACAATACATCTACAAAATAGGCCATTTCTTCAAAAATGATGTTAACGATGCTATTAAAGTTAAAGATTGTTTTGACATCACACAGTGCAGTTACTCTATTCATTTTACTGTCAAATGACTACTAGAAATGAAGGCCTATAGATGTCACAGTGAGAATGGTGGGGAAAACTGAATCATGGAGTGAAGTAGTGCAGAACTAATATTTTCTAACCAATTATTTCCAAACTTCTGTACATGCCTAACCAAATATAACCATACTCATTCCCAGCCATGAATCACACAGCTATGAATGGAGCTTAATGATCCTTTCCTTCATTTTCCTCATTTGGCTTGAAGAAGAGAACATGAAACCTCGCAACCCAAAACACATCAGAAACAGTGACCTCAGGTTTGCATTGTCCATGAAGATATAGTGGTAGAAAGGAAGCAAAATCAGTGTGAAAAACCTACTTCTGGTATGTTGCTTTGAATTTCTTGAATTTGAATTTCTTCCCCCTGAAGGACAAAGTGGCTTCTATGCTTCAGATTCGAGAAGCATTTAATAGAATGGGGAAAAATAAGCTGCAAAATTAAAGGGGGTTGAGTGCATACCTCACGTTCCTTTTTCTCGGAGAAGATGAGAAGCCTCTGTCAATACTACATTCTATTATACAATCTCCCTCCCCCTCCAAAAAAAAAGGAGGGGGGGGGGGTACCCTGAAAAATAAGTCTAGTCACTATCACTTTGGTTCTACTTTCTGGGGATACAAAATGTAGATTGATGAAGGACTTCATGAGAGATAGAACTATCTCTGGACTGGCATACAGAAAGCCCTGCCTGCCCATTCCTCCCCTCCATTTTCATATTTTGCACATGTTCAGCTCTTCTGATTCAACCCTGTTGAGCTACAATTGAAAATAGTCCCAATGAAAACATGGAGCCACCATGCCCCATCCTCTGCCAGCAAAATTCAACATCCTTTAGTTTACATGGACTTAAGCTCTTTTTAGTGACATTAATATTAAGGAACTGGGGAGAGGGTGTTGCATAATTTCTAGCACAATGGTGTCCTGAACTAGGACTGGAATTACTACTATCACTGAAATTCTCCTATTCCTAATAATAAATTGAAAATGACTGCTTGGATTATCTCTGTAAGTAATGGGATCACATTAAGACAAGTGCATTGAAGATAAATATTGGATATAAACTTCTGACAGCAAGACATCTTGGAATAAGAGATGGGAAGAAGCTCTATTCTTTGAATTATATTGATTTAGAAGGTGAAAAACAAACAAAACAAAACAACAACCAAAAAAGAAATTGTAGCACTGGAAAAAAAACAACAACAACAACAACAACAAAAAATTGGACTGGCCAAAAACACAAGGTGAATGGAGAAAAGTGGAGAGAATCTCTTCACCTAAATGACTTGCACTATAAGCTTGCACCAATTCCAAACAGATAAGTCTTGGTTTAAAAACCTTTTGTGTGATCATGAATAGAACTGAGTTATTGAAATTCATGAGGAAAAAAGATCAGGAAAGAAAGAACATGAGGCCAATTAATTTTTAGCCATCCATTCACTTTAAACGGCTTTAGCGTTTGATATTAGACTACCATGAACAGGATCTGCTTCTGACATTCTTCTTAGGTACACCTAGTACTGATAGAGGAGTTCTCCAAATGAAATGAAAGAGGGGAGGTCAGTTCATTTGTCAGTTTCTAAACAGAGCCCAACAGTTACAAGAGAAAGTCCCTTGCTTGTATGGAGGTATAGTTTAAATGACATTTCCCGGAAGAAGAAAGTGACATTATGTCTTAAAATTGAATGTGGAACCTTTTATCAACCTGCTTGTTCTATTTCTGATTATTATACAGACCAGGTTTCAGTGTTGGAATGTCACTAGAAATCCAGTCTTCTTTGTTGGTCAGTTCAGTATGAATGCTGGGACAGTACCTGCACCATCCCCTTCCCCCCAAAGTCCCCTTTAAGTATTGAAAAGCTGCAATAATATAACCCCAGAGCCTTCTCTTTCCCTGACTGAAAGTGCCAAGTGCTGTAAACAGCCAGACTGATGCCAGTCTCCCTCCCCACCTGTTTTAAAGCAATTAAAGCATTAATATCTCATTATTTTGCATGTTGTGGGCAGGGTACTTTTACGCTACCTGCTAACAATAAATAATTTAAAACTCTACAGGGACTTTGCGATTTTCTAGTGCTTGAGAAATCATCTGACAACTTGTGAAGTGGGAGTTGGCTATTGCTGAGGCCACGAACCTCTCAGCAACAGCAGGGGAATCAGAAAATTCAAAAGCCATAATAACTCAAATCCAAGCTATCCCAGACTGAGCAAGGCTAAACCTAGCCTTTCAAGTGTATTTACATTGCATATAGAGACACCTCACTGTGCTAACCCTTGAGGGCACAGCAATTTTCAGAATATCTCAGTGCAAAGGAGCACTCATATCTGGACTTAGAGTTTTAACAAAGTCAACAGGAAGCAGTTCAGGCCTCAAACCTAAGGATCACCTGGGCTTCACTTTCTGTATAAACATGCCCTGCCTTGGTCAGATTGGAGCCTGGAGAAACTGACTAACCTACTGGTGGGCAAAGTGAACCTGCCCTTAAACCACGTCTGCTATTTATTATGCCTCTAAATTTTTAAATGCCAAGCCTTTTTTTGTCTTCTATTTGAGTCATCAGGAGCAGTGAGGATGCCCTGCCTTCCTGGCATATGTATTCATAGTCAAGATACAAAAGTAAAGATACAGGTATCTAAGAACACTTATGTCCTCTGGTCTGGTCCCAGACCTCAGGGGCCTGCCCTTCTGTACTCTGTACAGAAACCTTACTCTGCTTCTGAAACCTTTAAATTTTTGAAACTTTTTACTTGACACTGCCAACACAAGAGTTAATGATAATCTGCTGTGGTGGCCTGTTTACTCCCCTTCCACTAGGAACAGATCCAGGATCACTTACAATTAGTTTATTCCTGACTTGCATATAAATGCCTGCCACTGTTTAGCTACAATCACATCACTATTGCCAATCAGTTGGGTGCATAGATAAGTTAATAGAAGTGGAATTTACACACACACACAGAGCATCTTCCTGCATCATAAATAAGATCAATGCCAATTTTATCTGTGAAATGATGACAGTAAATCTGCAGCAAGAATTATTCATGTAGTAATCACATGAAAACAATGCAACAAACCTGTATTTCTAACTTTAGCCTGGTCAAAATAGAATAATGCCATTGAAAGAAGATAAAAACAACAAAGCTCTGTCCATTACCTTTAGATTAATATATATATATATACACACACATACATAACTCTGGCAATGGAGATGTTTACTACTGCCCTAATCAGATGCTTCTCACACATTTTTATTCCACCCTGCACCTTCTGTTGTAAATCAGGCTTTAAAAAGCACATAGCAGCACTGTGATCTTATGTCAGGAATGAGAGATGTTTGTTTAATGGGCCTTTAAATTGTTTGTTTTAGGAAATACATATACCACTACCAACACAATAACTTCCCACCATATTTTTAACTTGCTCTGTCTTTAAGCAATAAAAGAATGGCAGAATAAGAATCAGTATAAATAACAACAAAGCACTGCCTGTTTACATTTTCCCAAACCACTGCCTCTTAGTTCCTCTGTAGTCAGTCTTTGGCTGCAATCAGTTTTTGGAATATGCCTTTTTCAAAAACTCAAGAACAACAAAAAACATTGATTGTATCCCTCTGAGCTGAACAGCTGCTCTGTTTCACTTAGGGGTGAGAGTGTAGCTTTGAGGTTAGAATAAAAATCAGGTGTTCTAGACCTCATGCAGTTATTAAAGCTATGAATTTAATACATGCTTAGGGACTTAGGCACTTGATTTTTGCATTTCACCATCTCTTTGATTCTCTCAGTGCTCTTTTAAGAAACTCAGCTTTTCAAAATTTTAAATGGTTGCTTGACATGGCTTGTTCTAAACCCAACAAATTAACTTGCTCAACTATGTTTATGTCTCAAACTTTTTATAGATCTGAGGAAATATAGTTTTTTATTACGTGTCAAATTTTAGAGATCTTATTTTTCCATGCTTCTATGTAGGCTGCTTCAAATACCTGTGAGTCCATATAGATTTTCTTTTCCTTACCAGGTCACAAGTAAAATGAATATAGTTTTCAGCTTTTTAACAGGTTTGCACATTTTCCCCTGTTAGGTCTAGTTTAAAATACAAAATATTTTCAAATATAATTTGTTCTTCACTGTGGAACAATTTGTTTTGTTATTTTTACTGCCTGTGAATGTATCTATGCAAATTCATTCCAGGAATAACAAGCCACTTCAGGTCACAAAATCACTCATGGTATGGATAGAAAAAGAAATTGGTTCTGAGTGCCTGTTACACCTTGTAGTTTTCTTTAAGATAATAATAATAATAATAATAATAATAATAATAATAATAATAGTGCTGATTAACTTCATAAACTAATTACAGAAAGTTCCAGGTTACCTTGGATAATCAGAATTCCCCTATAACTAACAGGGGTAATGCAATTTATACTTTGTTTTCATAAATTACAGAAAGTTTTGGAAAATAACTGATTGGGTAATAAATAGATTAAGCCTAAATTGAATGGAAGAAGTAAACACCCCTCCCTCTCTGACCTGTAACTGAGGTTTCTGGTTGGTAGTCAGACTACCTGACTGAGAAGTTTGATGAACTAATTAGCAAGATCGATTGTAATGAAAAAAATAATAATAAAAATAAAAATGTACAGATACTAAGCTTTCTCCACATACAAGTCAAAAAACACATAAAGTAGATAGAATTTGTATTCTGCACAAGAGAAAAAATTATAGAGGTGGGCTCCAAGCATAACAGGACGAGTAACAACATTTTAAAGAGCACTAGAAAGAAAGAGAAAGCTTTCAAGGAATGGAAGAAGGTATTTAGCAGAAAGGAATGCTATGTTCATAGCTGACAATAGGGATTAAGTGAGAATGACTGGAGTCTGACTGAGCCTTTGCAAAGAGAGGAAAATATATAGCAAATGATTCTTCATCCATACAAAATCAGAAGAAAATAAAGGGAAGCTGATATTCAAAGAGGAATGGACAGAGACTGAAAATAATTTAGATATTTTTCATAAACTAAACTTTGGATTTCAACAAAAACGATGTTGCCAAACCTGGTGTGAAAGGCAGGATAGCTAATGGTGAAGTGGTAAGGTTACATAGATTTGAAACAAGTCGAAAACAAAGGAGATTGATACACTTGTAATAAAGCGCCAGCTAATGTCCACTAAAGTATTATTAAAAGAAGAGGGATCATGAAATAACCCTCTATTTCATGAAGATTTTAAAAATATCTAAGAACCTAAGATACTCCATTAACAACTTTATTACCATACCTGTATTTAAGGACTGTGATTCAACAAGGGAACAAATTGTTCATCTGACTTTACACAACACAAATCTTCAGGAAAATAAATTTGAAGGAGGGAATTATGACAAGAGAAATATAATAAGAAAATAGTGACAGAAGTAGAGAGTAAGATAAAACATAACACAGGTTCACTAAAGGAAGGTGTTGACAAACGACATCCTTCTTTGGTAAGATTTTCTAGACAAGGACAACACAGCAGGTCTATTTACTATTGAGAAAAGCAGTACATTTTGTTTTAGATGTGGTATTTGTTAAAGTGAGAAGTAGGGGATAGAACTGCATAGTTAGTAGCTATACCACTAGAAATATAGTATATATAGTATGTATAGTATATACAGGAGCCATCTAAAAGGTAACAGTTAGCTGGGCTGACCAGGGTAACTGCCAAGCCAGAGAGATGTCCAGGAAGATTCAACAGCTGACCTTGCCACAGTCTTTATTTTTCTTCAATACAGGAGCCTGTTGACATTTCTTGAGAACCATTTAATTCAGAAAACATTGTCAATATGCAGGAGGATCAAAATAGTCAACAGGAGGTTAGGCTTCATTAGTGTTTTCATTTGGAGCAGTTACTGCCCTTTTCAGGTGAATCTTTAAAGAGGCAGACTAGTTGTTAATCAGCCTTCATGTCACAGGACCAAGCTAGAGCTGGTGTGAGTTCTCTGACTTCATATCTCAAATGCATAGAGAATGGAGGTCCTCAGCACAAGCTGTTTCACCCAGCAAATCAGCTCCTGTTGCATGGTGCTACATGCTGATGCAGACATAACACCAGTATCCTTGAGGACTTTAGTCACAGAAAAGATATTTAGTGTACGCAGTTCCAAGTAGTACAACTAAGATTAAGAAAAAGACCTCATATTTGGAAATGCTAGAGTGGAAAACAGGTTGCTATTTCATCAAAAGATGATTTGAAAACATAAAGGTAACACAGTAAATTTGCTTGTGAGGAGAAGGAACATCAGTGCAGACTACCACAGAGAAAGCCCACAGCTGCACCTTCACTTGCCTACATTTAACTCCTAAGTTTGGGCTACTACATCGTTCACTTTCAGTGCCTCTCTGTCCCTCTGTAGCTCTCATCCATGACTTCCAAGGGGGGGAGGTATATGTCTTCTGTGCAGTCTCCAGCAGGATGAACCCAGGAGACCTTGTTCAACAAAGACCAGTATTTGACCTCTCAGAAGAGAGGGGAGAGGAGCACTGCACCACCAGGCTCTGACAGCTGCCAGGACACAGTGCTCCTGGCAAAGAGCTCCTGGGGCAGATGCCAGCTTTGGGTGGAGTTCAGCTCATCCTGTGGTGCCTTTAGATCAGAATTGACCATCCAGACACAGAGCATGGCAGCTCTTCTTCACACGTGGAGGAAAGTGGCCGTGGCTGCTCAGGGGTGCGGGTACAAGCATGATCTGCCTATCACTCAGCTGCTGGTTAGCTTCCTGATTTCTGATGCCTGCTTAAGCTGCTGAGAAGAATACTGTTTTGTTGAAGTTATTTTCCTTGAGCAGAGAGTTCCAGGAGTACCTCTACCTCTCAACTGAGAGGTATTTTTTGACATCTCCAAGTTCAGAGAGGCTGATACCTGCTGCCTTCCACCTGAGACCTGGTTGAGGAATCTGGGAAGGGCAGATAGCCCAGGCTAAAGTTCAGCAATACAGTCTGGATTAAAAAGATAAGAGAAAATAGAACAGATATAGACAAAAGCTGAAAAATACTGCTATGTCCTTACCCCATAAAGGAGCATGAGGGAAGAGGAAGGGCCCAAGTATGCAAGAAATAGAAGGTTGTTAAATGCAGCACAAAAATAAAAGGTTCAGCATGGGCAGCCACCCCTTCACTCCCTTCCTTTTGTCTTTGAGCTAGTCATCCTGCTCCATTAGCAGCTCTAGTAAAAAGCTTGCATTTATTTCGAGTCCCTAGAATCAGTCTGCAAAAGGAATTCCAGCCAGAGACAATGTTATAAACTATTCAAATTTACCTGATATATTTTTGTTTTTAAGATATGCTTGAAAGATTTAAGAATTAAAATGATTCTTCAGTCTTAGTTAAGAATTTAGCAGGGTGGAAATGTCTCTGAGATCTACCCTGAATCTTGGGACGTTATCCTACTTAAGTTACATTATGCTCAAAAGCTATGGTGCTGGATGACATGGAAAATCCAGAGGGAACTAGATCAATCAGAAATTAAGACTTCCAGATGTCATTTTATAAATTAATGATTTGATTTCCCATTTGTACAAGTGCTGATGTAAACAAAAATTCTGAGAAACCTTGGAGTATAGAAGAAACCAAAGGCCCAGCAGCATATTTTAATGTTACAGTAGTTCAATAACTGTATTTATTGAAGCTCTTTGGGGGGTTCTGTAATATGTAACGTAGACATAAGACTGTGTTTTACGGGCCAAATTCTGCTCTCAAACTTCATTAGAGGGTTTAAACTAGCATAATAGAAAATGAACATGCTTCCTCTGAGATCTTTAAATCTCTTTTGAAAGAAGGACAAAAATAGGAACTAAAAATATTTACCATCTGGAAGGCATATATAGTCTACAAAAGAAAAAAGATGCAAAATAGCCACCTACTCATTAGAGTTGATTACCTCTTCCAGTTAAAGAGCTATCCAACCAAGTTTTTTTCTTTTGGCAAATTCTCCCACAAGTTAAAATTGTTTTACAGTGATCAAATGTGACTGCTGACTCTTATCTTTGCTGAAATCTTCATATTTCTCCCTGTCTCCATGGTTAAATACCCAACTTTTAGGACATACAAATCTCAGAATTATTTTCCTCCTGCAATACACTTACAAACTTTGAAACTCTTGTTTTACTTTGAAACTCTTAGCCACTAGCAGCAGATAAACAAATAAGTGTCTGATGTTTATTAAACTTCAAACTTTTTTAGCCAGTCTTGTGATTTTGTGACAGTAGAGTTCTGATGGATAGAACATGTTTTACTTTTTGCATGTTATGCATATATTTTAAATAACAGTGTCTAGGCAGCAGAGAGGCTGAATCATATCTTGCTATAGCATTGGACATCCAGTAGTTCTAGGAGAAAATGTATTTTACTTCTGTCTTGGTAGCCACTGAGCCTGCTGTGAAGGGGTAAGACACTTCCAGTCTGCAGAGTGAGGTAACTAGAAGGATATGTGTGAGATTCTGAACTCAAAATTTGAGAAACACTGCAGATGTTGACAGACTGATAGAATAACAGGGAACTACCAAAGTGGTGAAAGGAAGTACTTTTCCTTGGATCATTGAGATAAGCATGTAGAGCTCAAAGCAGTCCAAAATCCCACTCATCAGTGGATACTTTCCCTGCAAGATCAGTGGACAAAAGGCAGTTTACAGTTCTTTTTTATTTGTTTTGTCTTACCTGTTTTGAGCTATCTTCATTAAAAAGGAAAGACATATTTGCTATATTTTCAGTCAAAGTCAACATTTTGGTCGTTTGGGAGTTCATTCTAAGGAACAGGTTTAGATACCACTGTATCTGAGTTCTGGTTGTCCTAGGTCCTGATAAAGTGGGTGCTTTTTAGGCTCTGTAGAACTGATAATCGTGATGGTAGTAACAATACCTAAAAGGACTCCAGAAGCGTGACTTTCTCCTGCATTTTAATACATGGAACTAGCTCAATATCCTTCATTTATTCAGGATGCCTGTGACAAATACCCCCTGCTCCTGACCAGTATGGTTAGCATAGCCAACAGTAAGGTGAATTTCATAATATGTAAGCAGGTGGTTAATGTATACCCCTGCCCCTTTCCTTCTCTTTTCTGGCCCCAGGGTATGAGAGACACCCATAGTCAGGGTGATAAGGACATTAGCATTATCAAGACCCAAGTGCTGGGTCACCCAGAGTGTGTGGGAGACACCCATTGACAGGGTGGTTAAGCTCATGAGCGTAATAAACACCCAGGTGCTGGCTTGACAGGGTATGGTGTGACATCCATCCTGGGACAGGGAAGCGTAACAGCACAGGGAGCACAGTCTGTAAAATCAAGCGGTTACAAACCATAAGGGGGACTTAGACTGTAACTGCTGCTGGAGAGCAAAACCCATGATCCCTCACTGGCTAGGGACAACCCACTGTTGTCTTCTTTCTCTAAGGACTGAGTGAGTGACTCATGATCTTTTACACAGAGCCCGAGTCTGGGTTATGATTGTATCACCTGTTGATTAATAAGAATTTAGCTTGATCTGCAGAGGGTTCTGGTGACTGAAAAGCCTGTGAAACTGAGAATTCCAGAAATTCTGTGCAGCTATATGCAATGCTAAGTGCTAGAAATTGCATAAAATAAGCTATGCTGATTGATAATTTTGTAATGCAATAATATAGCTCTAATTATAAGCACAACCCTGTGGCCAGTCCTCATTCTGCCAAGGATGTTCCAGAAGTTCTTATTCTGCCAACTTCTGCCAAAAGTTCCCTAAAAGAACCTGACTGTCCTCCATAGTTTTGGGTGACAACATGAAAGTCTGGAGAGCAAGCTTTTGAACAGCTCCTGTAGCAAGTAATTCTAGCTGCTAAGTGATAGCTTGCCACCAAACTTGAACGTATAATGAAGTTATTGAAGTCTAGTTACCCTACCTTAGTTTCCTTCCACAGTTGCTTCAAAAAGGTAACTTGACCCAGGTAAGAATCTTAATTGCCCTTTGAAGAATGCTATTTCCTATTTTTCTTCACTGTAAGAGACTACAGAAGGTTGTTTAAAGTGAGATTCCTGACAATATAGGATATACTGTTTTTAATATATTCCGAATAGGTGCAAGTTATTTTGTTTCATACTAATTTAACATTTAACAATTTGTTACTAGCCCCATGCTGTCATTCCTCATACTCTTAGGTGTGTGCATTAAGTTATTTGTTTGGTCCTGCTGTACTGCCCTGAAAAAGACCTGGCCAGGAGGAAAAGACCTTAAAAAAATCCAAGGAGAAAGTGTTCCCAACTTGTGGGTCAGCACTGCAGGAGCAGTCAACTGAAATCCTAAGGTAGGAGTAAGAAACAAGGGGACTAGTTGGCAAGGAGAGAGTTTTTAAATTGGCTTCACCACTAAAATGTAGTTATGTTTAGCCAATGTTTTTACAAATCAAACAATTTATTCCTCTTAATATTCTCCCAGCTGAGAACTGAAGACCTAGGAGAAATACATCCTCAAGTTTTCCAAGGTAAAGCATGATATACTGAAGACATTTGTCTTTTGTTTTTCCAATTAAAATACCACCATAACAATATCACTGGAGCATCCTAGAGTTCAAATACTCCTTAAACTTCAAGTCCAACAGTCCAGAAATCACAAGTCTGTTAAAAATATGTTTGTTACCTACTGCAATCACTGAAACAGCATAAAAATACATGCCTCGTTTTGCTCAATATGCTTAAGACTACAGTCAAGGAAAAAAAAATAATAAAAAAGTATCCCTCATTCCCAGAGAAAAGATACCAAAGCTGAAAGGTCCATTTCTTCCTCTCCAGACTCACAGCAAAGCAAAGGAACTGTCTGAGAGACAGCTATGAATAACAAGGGAAATGACTAGGAAATTACTGAAAAACTGTTTTATTATTTAAAATAAACTGGATACAAGCTAATTAAAAAAAAATAATAATCTGTTTCTGCACCGTACAACTCAGCTGTTTATTCACCTTTTTGAATGAATTGGGGCAATTTCAGAGTGAAGGAACAGTGTATTGATGTTTCTGCAAGAGGGGCTAGAATGTGGCAATAGCAAATTCTGGTAAAATTAGCTGCGAGGCAATCTGTCTGTTATGTTGTCCAAGAGTAAAGAGACAAAGCTGAGTGAAAATGCTGGTTTTCTTCTATACCACTTGAGAGGGCTTAGTATATCCTGCAGAAAGAGACTTTTATTCTCTGTCTGCAGGAGGGAAGACAGGAAACTGGAGGTTGTATTTAGGGAGGTTAGAAACAATATCTACTAAATGGTCACCCTATGCTTAGGAAGAATATTTCCATCATGAGTTAATCTACTGCTACTTGCAGTTCCACTGAAATCAAATGGCTGCTCCATCATGCTCATTTCCATCACAACTCTTTATACTGCAGTACACAAAGACTGATATCAGATCAATCATAAGCAATCTGGAGGGAAGACACAGTAAAACAGATGTCATGCTGACCATGGTAGATCAAGGGTAGATCATTATGGGCTACACATTTTCTTACCTGGGGACACCAGCTGAAATCAAGCGAAAGTCAACAGAAGTTTTCATCTTGTGACATTCACCCAGTGCCTTGGACAAAATACATGCAATAATCTCAGCACATCAGAAAGGATGTCCACACAAACACATGTGCACATCAGTCATGTACTGGCAAGCAGTGCAACACCTGGCAGGGAGAGGGCTTCAGCAAAGATAAAGAGATGACTAGCGACAGAACAGTAAATGCCATATTGTCATCTCTTGAGGCAGATCATGTCTGGGATACATTAGAGGATAGTATGCAAATGGTTTTGAAGAAGCAAGCTGTCAAATAAGGGTAGAGTCTAACTCATAATAATTTTCACCTAATGGGAAGCTACCCAATGTTTACTAAGTCCCAGCATGTAGTTTGACAGGGGTCTGCTGAACAGGAAAAACAGCAGGTTTGGGTCAGTAATACGTTTCACACCATTGCTTTCTTGGCAAGCGACTATGATGATGCAACATCCCTACAGCCCAAGGAGCCAGGAGCAAATAATTAAGAACAATGATATAAGAGGTACCACCTATTTAGTCTCTTACTGAGATGAAGGCAATATTGGTATATGGTCAGGGTATGGCCTGTAATCTACCCTTAAATATCACCCTGAGGAAGGGTAACTGATATTATTTTGATTGAATTGTTCTAGAAAAAGGCTAAGATGATAATCCAAAGACTAAAAATGTCACTCTTTTCCCATAAAGTGTTTAATAATTCTTATGTCATGTAAGCTTTGGTATGATCATTCCTATAGTTGAACCATAAGGACTACATGAGGTTTAGACTGAAAGACCACACTCCCCCCATCCCCCCCGCCAAATTCTCATAACCTCCCCCAAATTCTCATGCTCACATAAACAGTCAAAGTGCTTTGGCTGGAACTTTGTAGCTCCTCATGAAGGCAGGAAATGAATTACAGTATACACTGTATTCAATAACAGTGAATACTTCAAAGCCTCCTAATAACTAGGGCATGAATGTAAAATGTGTTGCTCTGCACATCTAAGAGTTTTCCCCTTTCTCATCGTGTTCTTTGAAAAGGTGGCTTTATTCAGATTTTTGTGACTGTTCTTGTTCTACAAAAGCACTTTTAGGATTTTATTGAGGTTTACATACACCAGTGTTCAAGACGAAAGGCTTTCATGTCAATTATTAATAACAAAATCTTTCATCTACCTATTTAAAAAAAATAAAAACATGATCCTTTTTTTTTTCTCATTTTGATGTTTAATTTAGAATGAAAATCAAACTCTTTAAAAAAGTTTTCCTCACTATCACAAGGGAAACTATGATGTTTTTAAGAATTCTCTCTATGAAGATAATGCCAGATAAAAATAAAATAGAAAATAGTAAAATAAAAGACTAATCCTGAAAAGTGTTGAGCATATTTAATGATTTCAACAGGAGTGGGAAGGCACTCAGGACCTCATGGAATGAAAATACACAATGCAGCTTCTATTACTGTATTTGGGGTGAGTCAGCTCATTGACTTGGAAAGTGACTCAAGTGGGACTTCAACAGTTTAAAAAATAGAATTATTTCTGACTTAAAGAAAAGCCTATTTGGACTGACATCTATTTATGAGTTCACACTGGCCCTTTTCCTCATCCAAAACAGCTCAGCAAGACCTTAGGCCAATTGCCACTGAGCACAAGAGCTCATCCTGTGATGATCTGGGTGACTCGCCCTGGTGCTCTCACTCATCCTGCAGTGGAGCTGTTCATTGACAGACCTCTGAACCTGTAATACATGTGAATGAAGTCACTGGTGCTCTGCAACAGTCATTGTATAAATCACCATTGCAGCACTGCTGCCCACCCATTTTCTCAGCACCCAGCCTTTCAAACTTCATAGAATCCAGTTGAAATTTTAACTAAAAAGAAAAAAGAAAAAAGAAAAAAGAAAAAAGAAAAAAGAAAAAAGAAAAAAGAAAAAAGAAAAAAGAAAAAAGAAAAAAAGAAAAAAGAAAAAAGAAAAAAAAGAAAAAAAAAGCCACTTCCTTCGTTTTTATTTTTGGAGAACTAAGAACCACAGAAAAATCTTCCTCCCTAAAACAATCATCAAGTAAGTCTCAGGTTTCATACAAACTCCCTTCCAACATTTCTAATATAAATTCTACCAAATTTCATAGTTAGTTTGAAATTAAATGATTTATTTTCAGACTGCAATCCCTGTAGTTCCTGGATTTATTTTTAAAAAGCTCCTATCATTCTAATCATATTTATGTTTTGATTAAGATTTGATGTTTCTAGTGTGATTTAAAATTTTTAACATTAATGTCATCATTCGGTTTTAAGCTGCAAATGGAAGATGCAGCTATGATCCATTTCATGCAGCTTCAAGAAGATGTGAGTGATAGAATGAGCTGCACAACAAAAGTCAGGGTCTCACATACCTTGTCTTAATCTTGTTCCTGTTGTCAGCTTTAGGAATCACACATATTTAAGTGCTCTCCTGCTGTAATATAGCCTGACTTCAGTTTTCTTTTGCTTCTTCCATTCACAAATACAGATTCAGTGTCTGCTGGTGAAGCAGAAGTAAATAAAGTGAATAACATGCCTGTGACCACTGATATCAAATAGATGTTAACCAAGTTCAGAATGCAGGAACTTTGCACTCAGGAGGGTGAAACTTGTTTATACAGACACATTTCTTATTTGAACTATTATTTCATGAGTTGTAGAGGTGCATATGAGCTTCTAAATATTTTTTCCAATGTCATTGTGAATAGTTGTACTCTCAATAAGCCTAGAGGACATGGCTGTTAAAAGCAAGGTGAGCTGCCTGCAAAATTACAATTGCTGGTTGCAGTGATACTCGTAGTGGACTACTTTTAACTTCTTTTGTTATTAAAAAATGTTCTCCATTCTAAGTCTTTGAGAACAGGCATGGGGTTTCAGTGCTAAGAGGAAAAAATACCAGTACATGTCTCAAAACTTAACCTGAGAAAGCACGACTAGAATTATAGAAAACTCAGGAAATAGAAAATACCAACTATCATATTTTTTCAGTCTTTTTCCCTCTACACAATGTAGCTGTACTTCAGAACAGTGCCACGCTGCATTTCAGTAGTCAATTTTAAACTTAAATTTTCTCCAGCTAGCAACACCTATCCGTAATAGAAATGAAATTCCTTTCATGACCTTAGGAAAAAAAAAAAAAAGTCTCTATAAATTTTGAGAGTCATTCCAAAATATTCTCGAATAGTCCCACATGACATCTTTTCCTCTAAATTGGAGAGATATGGTTTTGAAGTGCAGACAAGGAAATGGCTAGATGGCCACTCCCAGAGAGCTATGGTCAACAGCTTGATGTCCAGGTGGAGGCCAGTGATGAGTGTTGCCCCTCAAGGGTCTGTCTTGGGACAGGTGCTGTTTAATATCTTTATCAGTGACATAAGCAGTAGGATTGAGTGTACCCTCACCAAGTTTGTAGACAATACCAAGCTGAGCAGTGCAGTCAATACAAGAGAAGGAAGGGATGCCAACCAAAGGGATCTGGACAAGCTTGAGAAGAGGGCCCATGTGAACCTAAAGAAATTCAACAAGTCCAAGAGCAAGGTGCTGCACCTGGATCAGGACAATCCCAGACATGAGTACAGATTGGGTGAAGAACTCATTGAGAGCAGCCCTACAGAGAGGACTTAGGGGTCCTGGTGGACAAAAGGTTCGACATGAGCCAGCAGTGCGTACTTGCAGCCCAGAAGGCCAACTGCATCCTGATGGCTGGGGCTTCAACAGAGAAATGACCAGCAGGTGGAGGGAGGTGATTGTCCCCCCTACTCTGCTCTCGTGAGGCCCCACTTGGAGTACTGCATCCAGGTCTGGGGCTCCCACCACCAGAAATAAGTGGACCTGTTAGAACAGGTCCAGAGGAGGGCCACAAAAATGATCAGAAGGCTGGAGCACCTCTCCTGTAAAAAAAAGGCTGAGAGAGCTGGGGATGTTCAGCCTGGAGAAGAGAAGGCTCTGGGGAGACCTCATTGCAGCTGTTCAGTACTTAAAGAGGGCTTATAAAAAAGGTGGAGAGTGACTTTTTACATGGGCAGATAGTGATAGGACAAGGGGGAACAGTGAGGCACTGGAACACGTTGCCCAGAGAAGTTGTGGATGCCCCACTCCTGGAAGTGTTCAGTGGTTCAGTCTGAATGGTTGCTTTGAGCAACCTGGTCTAGTGGGTGGCATTCCTGCCCATGGCAGGGGGTTTGGAATGACATGATCTTTAAGATCCCTTCCACCCCAAGCCATTCTACGATTCTATGATTAAAATTCCTAAGAACAAGTGTATGTTGTGCATTTGACAGACAGAAGGAATATATAAAGGCAGCAATAACTACTTAGGTCAGACAACAGCAAGTACAATATATGAACTCTGGTTTCAACTTCAATACTTGTTAACCATATGATCTCTGAGAAGTTATAGCTATTCTGTGCCTCAGTTTTTCTCTCTATAGATTGAGGGCAATAACGCTGACCCATGCTTCTGAAGAACTTTGAAAATTTTGTACAAAAAGCACCTGGCAAGTGTAAATAACTATCATCAGTAATTTGGGTTGTTAGAGAACTTTAGGGACTCCCTTCTTACATGACTGATGGTTGCATTGAGAAGAAAAAAATGAAGTCTTTCACTAGATTCTGTCTGTCACCTTTTCTGCCTTTAATTACACTCTCAGCTGCTCCTTAGTCTTCATCCTGTAATGAAGCTAGCGCTGATCTGGAAATCTCAGCAAGCCTCTGAGTGAAATAAAACATTCACCTTTCTATCTGACAGTACTGGAACTCTTCCATTGTACATGGAGGTACATTAATTCCATGCTCTTATTTTCCTTCCTTCCCTTCCCCCCACCCACCCCAAACAAAGAGGCTAATCCTGTTTTACTCTTTCTGAATGATAGCAAAGGTGTGATTCATCTGCTCTAATTCAGGCACCATCTGCCCAAGGTCTGAGGCAGGTACCCTCAGTTCGCTTTATTACCAGTAGAGAGAAACAGGCATCTCCAGAGAACAATTTATCTTATCTTGAGATAGGGTGTGTAAAATAGGTCAGAAAAATCGCACTCTGGAGGTATCCATTGTATTTCCATGACTATTAAGGGAGCTTTAGGTGACTTGGTCAAACTTGGGCACATAACTTTTAGACATCCCATCCTGAATATCCATGAGAGCTATTAAAATGATTTCATCCTGGTAAGTTGGTAGTTGATCCTCCCAGTATAATTCTCACTGCAGGCTGATACAATCTAAATGGAACCAATACTACTTCCCACATCTCACAGAACAGATAAAATATGGTACAGGTGGTCATTGTTAGTGACTGTGAATTTGATGCCTGACATTAATCAGGAGATAATAGTTAGGCTGTAAGAAAAACAATTTTTCAAGAGCCATCAGATAAACTCAACCCATTCACCATCAATCAAACACTCCTCTTTCACATCCTGTACATGGGAGCCTCTGTGCAAGAGACAGCAATGCTAAGATGTGCCACTGAACATCTCTTTTCTTGCAACAACAAGTTCCTTATTTCTAATTGTGGTAAATTAGGTGCTATTGATTCCTAAACTGCCTGCTTGTCCCAGACTAATCATTAACTTTCTTGCAAGGTAAGAAGGTTCCCTACTAAGGGGAATCAATTATAGATTCAGAGCCTCACTTAAAAGAAAAAAAAAATAGTGGATATTAGTATTTTCTCATGATTGCTTAGAAGATTGATTAGAGATACTTTTGACAAAGTGGTGAAGATGAGATGTAAGATATATTTTATCATGTAACTCTAGAACACAATATACAGGTCCTCTAATACATAGATAATCATTCGTGTAACCATCACTGAGATGCAGTCGTCATGCAGGGGACTGCAGTACATGTTTCAAAGCATGCCACAGAAGCACCTAACAGTTTAGGACAAGAATTAGCTCGATGTATTGAGCTGCTGACACTCCCTCCCAAGCAACTTTGGTTTTCATGTTACTAGTGGAGAGGCCTCAAGTGAGAAGATAAATTAACATAGAAAGTATTAACAAATTAAAAAAAAAGAAAAAAAAAAAGTCAGTTTCCGTATGAAAAAATGCTTATTGGCACCTGTGAGAAGTTGTCTGGATCTGACCTTCACTTGAGCTTCCTTCTCCTGCAGTCTTGCCACCTTCCTAATCCCTTTGTGTTTTAAATATAACACTCACTTCTTTTAAGGTCTTACTAAAATCGCAAAACTTTGGATTTCAGCTGTTCAAGGCATTGAAGTTATATTACATACAGCCCTGGAAAAGGACTATATTTTCAATAACATTAAATTTACTAATTTACTAAACAGGCTTAGGTTAATTCAGTGTGACACACCCTTCTGGCACCAAAGAGAAACAACTGCCCTCTTTTGAACTCAGGACACTTTTTCCTCAGTATTTTATTTCACACTTTCAGTCTTAGCTGCTGTCCCTCACAACCTCATCCATAATGTGTGTCATCCCTCCATATTTTAACTCCACACAAACATTACAACTCCAGTGGACAAAAGGAAACATCATTTTTCAGAAAGGTCATTCAAGAGGCGTTGAGCTTCCAAGTCACTACAACTCTGAAAAAAAAGTGACTTTGTACCGTCACCCTTTTAGGAACATATATCTCCCAAGAGATTTAAAATAAATAAATAAAATTGAAAGGCAAAAAGTTTGGAATGCTCACAAGAAGGAAGGAATGAAGAAACCACATCAAGGAGCACATTAGCTGCCCCCCTCTCCCAGATTTAAAGGGTTAGGCCCAAAAAATGTGGGGAGGAGAGGATTTCTCTCTGGGACAAGTGGATATGAAATGGACAGACTGAAAGGAAATGGTTAAAAAAACATTACTTCTCTGTATTAAATGACAGAAACTGTTGAGCTCTTCCATTTAAAATCTTGCTCTTCATTTTGTATCATTTCCCAGTCAACCACATTTTCCATTTTGTGATAATATGCACAATAGGGACCCTGTATAGAAGCATGCAGATTTGAAATCTTTATATTTTCACTGGAAATTACTTTTTTTTTTTTTTTTTTAAGTCAGCAGTTTGTTTGAAGAATCATGATAGTGGAGGAAAATGGCACCCAAGCTACAGCTGTAGGACATTGTTATTTCTGTTTACAGGGAATAAATTAGTTAATACATTTACAGTATTAAAAAATATATTTAAAAAAATCTGTCAATAAAGCTTGGAATTCTGAAATTTAAATGGGAATTTTAGTATAGATATTTGGTAAGTGGTTGTACAAATACTTCACTTGCACATCCACATCTTAATTTACTGTGTTTATTAGGACTGGATCTCGAGGCACATCCTCATCTCAGAGTCAGCAATCATCTCCAATTTACATTTTAAATGAGCAAAAATTGTACTAGAAAGGTGCTACCAAGGTATAAAATGACTTTTATAGATTTACTTCTCAAGCCAATAATGGAACTGGGAATAGCACCAAATTCTCTTAATCCCTAGTGCCCTTATCACAGGCCTAACTTTCCTTTTAATCAAAGTTGATGGAAACCAGAGTTGCACTCTGAGCACACAGAGTCTGAAATCTTCATGTTTCATCTGAATGCAAAGTGCAGTCTGAGTTCAGGCTTAGAATAGACAGATTTGTCTACAGAGGTTTGTTCTTTCTGCAGACATGACAATCATGATGACTGGAAAAAGTTGGTTTCCTACCTGGGTCTTAGGGCACTAGGCTGAACTAAGTGCTCAAACCCAGGGGCAACAGCCTGTATCAATGCTACAATCATCCTGACCAGTGTAGTAAAAGCTATTCAGGTCACACCACAGAATTACTCTAAAATCAACATTGCTCTGAATGTAAAATGAGATTGAAACCAATAGTTTGCCTGAACTTTGTTCAAAAATTCAAATTGCCTTCAGCAGCAATGCCAGCTCTCACTGTTTTCTTTGGGACTGTTGTGATATTTGTTATTCTTCTTAAGGTCCCAGCACCTGTGGTCAAAGGATTAGGTGATGATCTCTGCTTTCTTCTAAAACAAAAGTAAGTTTCTCAGGTTTGAGGAAATGCTTGTAAACCTTGCCTGCATATGGCAGGCCACAGACTAGTTCTTCCTGTGCTCCACATTGGGTAGATACAAGCTAACTCTAAGCCAGAAGGCACACGGTCACACAACCAGAGTGCAGCTAAGCTTGCATTACTGAGTCCTGCTAAGGTATAAGGACTCAAGCTGTCCACTGCTAAGATTTTTGGAGAACAGCTGGTCTAACACATAGGCAGAGCATATTCACGTCTACCTGTTAAGACAAAAAGGAAGCAAAGAAGCCTCAATGCCCCTTCCCCCCCCCCCCACCCCCCTTTTTTTTTCTCCAATATTTGCTCCAATTTCATGATTTTCCTGTTGGTGAGATGCGTATAGGATGCAGAATGTTTCCATAATCTAAAAGGCTATAAAAATACATCTGATGCTGCACATCAGGGAGCTTTCCGGCACTGTCCTCTTCAAGTCCTGTTCTAAAAGTGCCGTACAAATAACCCTCTTGTGTACAGGATACAGTTCAATTTCTATTCTAACAACTTCAATCCACTTACTCATTTAATGGAACTCCAACACAGTGACTTTTCTAAATCTATATAATTAAAGGAAGAGGAAGAAAAGAGGTAAAAGATCATTGTTTTCTCTCTTGTCATTTTGGATGTCATTTGACAGGCACTCTAAGATGTTATTGTTTATATGACATAAACAATATAAATTAAAGACAAGAAAAGAGGAAACATCCTAAAAATATTATTTGTGAGCAGTCACATATGCAAAACCTGCTGTCACTGTTAATTTTGCAAGTACTGGCTAGTAAACAAGAACCTTACAAAAAGTCAAAGCAGAATGCAGATGGGCAATGGAAAGAAGAACAAAAGATGGAAAAAAGAACAAAGAATATCTTTTTATTTTTTTTATTCTTTTTGTTTTGTTTTATTTTGTTTGTTTTTCCTCCATGGTGTTTTAAAGGAAGAACCCATCTGAGCTTGAATAGATTTGTTTATAGTATTTCTGGAGTGGAGAGATCTGGACAGATTGGAAAGCTGGGCAATCACCAACTGCATGAAGTTTAACAAGAGCAAGTGCCAGGTCCTGCACCTGGGACGGGGCAACCCTGGCTATACGTAGAGACTGGGCAACGAGACACTGGAGAGCAGCCCCGCAGAGAGGGATCTGAGGGGTTGTGGTTGACAGCAAGTTGAATATGAGCCAGCAGCGTGCCCTGGCAGCCAGGAGGGCCAGCCGTATCCTGGGGTGCATCAAGCACGGCATCGCTAGTCGGTCGAGGGAAGTGATTGTCCCGCTCTACTCTGCACTGGTGCGGCCTCACCTCGAGCACTGTGTGCAGTTCTGGGCACCACAGTACAAAATGGATGTAAAACTGTTGGAGAGTGTCCAGAGGAGGGCGACGAAGATGGTGAAGGGCCTAGAAGGAAAGACGTATGAGGAGCAGCTGAGGTCACTTGGCCTGTTCAGCCTGGAGAAGAGGAGGCTGAGGGGAGACCTCATCGTGGTCTACAGTTTCCTCGTGAGGGGGAGTGGAGGGGCAGGTGCTGATCTGTTCTCCTTAATCACAAGTGATAGGACCCACAGGAATGGTGTCAAGCTGAGGCAGGGGAGGTTTAGGCTAGATATAAGGAAGAGGTTCTTCACCGAGAGGGTGGTCGCACACTGGAATAGGCTCCCCAGGGAAGTAGTCACTGCACCAAGCCTGTTGGAGTTTAAGAAGTGTTTGGACTGTGCACTTAGTCACGTGGTTTAAAATTTTGGGTAGACCTGTGTGGTGCCAGGAGTTGGACTCGATGATCCTTATACGTCCCTTCCAACTCGGGATATTCTATGATTCTTAGATTCTATGATTCATTCTTGTACTTCATGTGTATAAAATAAGCTTCCTCTTATCCATGAAACAACTTTTGCTGTTTTTTTTTTTTTTTCATCTTTATTTAAACATGAGTTTTAAAATGTGAGTAAAAGCAGAAGTTCAGGATGAAAATTCTAAATAGCAATATTTGCCTGATTTTGGATTCTGTGATTTTCTCTCACTCATAAAAACATAAAAGTCCAGTGAAATTGGGCTTGGTTTTCATCTTTGTAAGCTGTTCAGAACCAGTTCCTGTAGGAACTGATAATGTGTATGTTAAACATGAGCCACGCTGCAAAGCTTGCTCCAAAGTTATTCATGTTCAAGGGACTATTATCAAATCAGTTCTAACTATTGACATTCAAATTCCAGTTTTCCAAGGACTTGGAGGTACCAGATAATTTACCAATACCTTTAAATGAAATCCCATTCCCAATTTTCATATACATCATCTTCACATAATTCATAAATCTATTTAATCATTCAAATAATGTATATTTTTACAGCTCTTTAATTAAAAAGAAATAAAACAGGCAATTTGCAGAATAGATTTCTACCTGCTTCACTCAGGACAGATGTAAATATAACCAAGACTGGGAAAATACATTTGTATTTTTTTCTGAACCATGAGACCAGAAATTAAATGACAATCAACATTTAGAGAGAGCATGCTTCATTTTAGGACATGAAGGGAAGATGTATGAGGTAAGAAAAGCATATTTTGGTGATCTGCCTTTATTTTACCATCTCTTTTAAGTTTTCTAAGGTTTAGCAAACTGTCTGGCTTGAAATGTCAAGTTAGGCTCACAAATATTACTGAAGCATAATAGCTCCCCCTGCCAGGTTGGATAACAAAATACATTTCACAAACGTACACACAGACACACACACACACAAAATAACGCCTATCGGAATTTGCTGTCACCTCTTTACTCTTCAATGACTATAACAGAATAAAAATGTCTTCAGCTGATCCAAAATTTTCATTAAAGTAATTTTATAAAATTTACAAAGAAGTAGATATTAGTATTAATTTGCATCCAGTGTAGGCAGGAGAAATATAACATTATTTCAAGCATAGAGGGACAAATAAACTAAAGTTTACTTTGTATTTAATTTTCTGATACTTCTCAGTCTTCAGTCAAAATAACCTATTTTTTTCTCTCTAATATATAATTTTCATGAATGATATTTTTATTCTCTAAAACTCTTTTCTGCTGACAATTTAAGACCAAACTCTTTCTGTGTTGCACTGTATTTGTTCCATTTTTGGCTTCAGTAAAGCTGATGGCAGAATTCCGGAGGTAACACCCTTAGCCTTCAAAAACCCATGCATGTGACTGATGCCAAAAAATTCTATAGGATGTTTTGTGAAAATTAAGCTATTCAACTAAAACTGTTTCTGAAAGATTAGAATTAAAATCTGTCATGGAGGGCGTAATCCTCAAAATACTCAATGATTCTATGGACACAAATCAGTGTTCAGGAGTTTGAAACCTATGAAGATCAAACCTTTCCAAGTTCTATCTTTCCAATAGCACTGATTAAAGCAATCTTACAAGGAACAAATTATACTGCACTGTTGCACTAATACAATACTTATTTTCAGAGAAGTTTCCCATCTTTGATTCATTTTTGCAGGAATCTTGGAAGAGAAGTAAGTAAAAACATCTATTTTACAGGTAGTTAAATTAAGAAAATATTCATTTAAAAGTGCAGGGTAATCTATTTTGTTGTATTTTTTACTATATCTCCGATATAAAGTGGAACTCAAGCAGCATAATCAGATGCACACAAAAGTAAATCTTTGGAGTAAGATTTATGTGAACTTAAATAGTGTTAATTTCAAGTAACATACTACATGGAAATAGTGTCACACAGTAAATAAAGCACCACACTAAAACTCAAGAACATGGAATATTTTTATAGCTCTGGAACTTGCCTACCAGATTATTTATCATCTCCGTTTTTTGCTTTCTTCTCCTACAAAATAGATGTTATTCTAATGACTAGATTGAAACCTGGAAGATCTGGGGGTGGAAATATCTGATAATGAAAAATATGTATTTCAAGAGAAAAAAATATTCTGTTATCTTCTGTTTTTTTGTTTTGTTTTGTTTGTTTTTTCCTATAGTTTATGCATTAATTTAGACCCAGCAAAATGCTTGATAATCCTGTAGTTTATTTACAATGAGTCAGTCAGGCATCCTTCACCTTTAATGTAAATTAACACTGTATATGATGAATGAATTTCTTATTGCTGGCTGTTTATATTATAGCCAATTAAAAGTATTCAGAAATTTTAAATTAGGTTCCATTGAAATAATGGACTTATTTAGGAAAACATGGAGATAAAGTAATAAAAAAGAAGGGTTCTTTGGCTTTTTGCCTTTTCAGCTCTTGCTAAGTCGTTTATTTGAGATCACAATCATAACAAGAAATAAGATTTTCCAGAGAGTTTACCAAGACCTTAAATTCAAGGTCGTATTCTGGAAGCAGTTGGATCCTGTGGTAAAGGTGAAAGGGAAGGGTGTGCCATCACACTTGTGCTGTTCGATGGCTGTGGGAATATAAAAGGTACTTGCTGAAAAAAAGAAATACTCTAGGAAACACTAGTTCTGATTTTAAGGCAGAAGGCACTGAAAGAGCAAAGCAAAGCTGGTGGTGGAGTCTTTTTTATTCCCTCCATAAAGTATGTTAGAATGGCAAGTGTTTATATGAAACTAAAAGTCCACTTTCATCTCACTGTGGTGATGGAGGTCACAACAATAGTAAACAGTAGCAGAATGTCATGATTTCAGATGCTGAGCTTTAAGAATACACAAGAATAACTAAAACTGAGTTGAAAATAAGTGTCTATTTCCTCATGGTTATCCATTTCATTCCTATTAGCACTGGAAATATTCAGCAAGAAACAGCACCATATTAAGAAAAAGTTACTGAACAGGTACATCTTTTTCAAGGCTGTCCATTGCTAAGTTGTGAATACAAGGCCATACTTTGCATTTTTGACTGTTCTTTCACTATTATTTCTTTCACCACTTTAAGGAGAAAAATATGGAACAAATTCCTTTCATTTAATGCTTTAAATCATTGAGCACTTCTTCTACAGCTATAATCAACTCCAAGCTCATACTTCATGCTGCTGACAAGAGAAATAGTGTAAGTATGGATTCCAGAAAATGTTGTGGTAAATTGAAGCTGAGAAATTTCAGCAGCTTGAAGTGTTATGTCTTTTATGTGTTTTTGTTGGTGGTGGTGGTGGTTTTTTGTTTGTTTGTTTGTTTTTATGTCTGTTTTTATGAAAATGGAAGGCAAAGGCATTGTTTGACACTGATTTACAAATAAGGATATGTTTTACCCATTTGACTGGAAGTTTGAGAACCAAATACCAACTTTGGGTTTCACCAAATAAATAAAAGAATCTGAACTTCCAAGAAATACTGAACATAAAAATTGACAGCTAAAATTCCAGACTTCCCAAATCATTTGTTAAATTTGAACATCTTACCTTTCCCTTCTAGCAGCTGGTTTGAGGAATATATCTGTTAGAGCAGAAACTCCAAGAAAAGCAAAGTTACCAAATGAAGAAGGCATCAGAGAGGTCACTTGTCTATTAGGTACTTGGTCTTTCAAAATAGTGTTGTAAAGACAGAGAAAAAAAAAATTTGTGTCGATCTCGGGAGAAGACAAGAGGCCAAGAATAAAGAAAGCCAGATAAGTTTGAATGAGAGGTAAATTAAATGCACAACAGTTCACATATAATAAACTATTTCATCATGAAAAGACTTAGAGTCTCTTTTGTATTATTAAGGCACATAGATTTTAAAGGATAGAGAGGTTAAATTGTTAACAGGTGACCAGGAAGGATTAGTACAAAGGTAGAGGACAGACACTGCTGTCCATGTCTAGAGTAGATTCTGTTATAGTTTCATTTAAGTTTATATCTGTTCCTAAGCACAGGAAATTTTGTAAATGGAAAATTAGCATGTCCATTTGACAGCCTACATGATCTGCCAGTACATCTGGGGAAAAAGATCAAAGCAGAGAATTCAGACTTCTGCATGAAACTATGAAGTTATTGTATGACGTTTTCAGTTTAACTACAAATTCTACTTGTATGTAAAAATGTAATTTACATTTTTTGCAGAACTTCTTCTAAATTAACTTTCATTATTTATTAATTTAATCTGATGATGTTTTATAATTAGAACTGCTGAGAGATTGACTACAGTATGACACTTTCCTATAATTAGAACTGCATTGTTCATGATTGTAGAAGTTTTTAATACACTCACTAACACATCTGGTTGCTTGAAGAAGGATGAAAAGGGCTAAAGAAATTGAAAAAAAAATGATCACAAAGAAATACATACTGTTATAATATTTTTCTCCCTAAAATCTGGAAGCAATGGCAAGTTCCATATGAAGGAAAGAGGAGAGAGATATAAAGGCACTAAAATACAAGAAAAGGATAATGATCTTTAAGTTGATGAACTGGATCTGAACTTAGGTAATGTGTTCAGTTCCTTACACCAAGCATACAGATAGATGTATTTTCATACACACTTTATTTAATTTAATTAATTAATTTATTTATTATTTTTCTGTACTATGCTTTTGCATGTTTTCTGGCTCCTGATCTGTCCCAGACCCATTTTCACCCTGACTGTGAATGTCCTTCCAACACTGTACAAGGCATTTTTAACGGATATGGAACCATTCACAGAGCCACACAGCCAGTTGCCATTGCTCTGTTTCCAAATGATGGCCAAGAAACAAAGCAACCTGTTTACTTGCAAATATCCATCTGGATCTTCAAACAAGCTTCCTCTTGTTTTTTTTTAACTCTGGATCATACCTTCTTTGTCATACCTTTTGGGACCTATCTCATCCAAGGGAATTATACTGCTACTTTTTTTCTTGAATTATAATTCAAATACAAAACTTCACAAATTTTCATTAGATTATTTCTGACTAGCACAATATGCATTCAAAATGCTACTTTAAACTTCTCATATTGAAAATTAAACAATTACATCATTGTGTGATTATGAACATAGTGTAGTCAAAGTTATAGAATCATAGAATCATTAAGGTTAGAAAAGACCTTCAAGATCATCACCATGACTTTGTATCCCTGAAGGGAAATAATGGTTATAAATACAGCCCGAGAATGAAACCAAGCTTAAGTGATTCGTATGGCAAAATGATATTCTTACATGGAAAGAAATACCAGAAAAGTGAAAAATAAACCAGACCTTGTTGAAATGTACATATACGCTCCACAGAGCTCTGGTTATATAGTTGTACATTTCAATATAGGAATAAGGACAAATGATATTTGCATACTGTAATGCATTTTATGTATAGTAGTACGAATCATCTCCAATTTATATTGGAATAATAAAGACATAGAGCTTGCCACTGGATTTCTCCACCAGCTTTTTCAGCCAAAGGATGACAGAAAAAGAAATTTCTCTGTTCTCTTTTAAAAGGAAGAAAACAGTGGAGTAAAGAAATGGTCAAGCTACATCTCTGACTCTATTCCCTTTATTGCATGTCTGACATATTGCTTTGAGCATCTGAGCTTTTATTGAGCCCAGCAAAGACAAAAGAAAGATATTCTGTTCTCACTGACCTTCTTGGCTATGGCAAATCCCTGATGTGAAGGAGGGGAGGTGGGAAGGGCAACTGAAGTTTTGCAAGAACACTAGTGTGCTGGGATGGCAAAGCAGCAAAACCCTCCACTTTCCAGATGGAGCATTGTTAATATTCTGGATTTGTGGCACTGCACTATTTTGAAACAAATAAAACCAAGCAGTAAAAAGCAAAGTTCGTTTGCCATATGGCTGTTTATTTCTCTTTACTACAGCTCAGATATAAATAGTGTATAGTTTCTCAATACGGCACATGTACACACACATACAGCAGGTGCATACAATATAGCACACATATAACCCAAGCAAACCTCCTTTTGATTGCATTGAACATGTGTCATCATAGTGTAAAGGATTTTCTCCTTCAGTTGAAGTATAAGATACATCTGACAGCCATAAGGAGAGTATGAGGAAAAGATACATTTAGGACTGAAAAGAAGTGTAAAAGGGGAAGCAGCAGGTGGATGTAAAAGCACACAAGATAATGCACGTGGTTGGTTGATCAACATTTTCCATCTGAAATTAGTTCTCATGAAAGATAGGATTCCAGCAACCCAGAGAAGTAAAGATTTGTTTAAAGAAAAGAGAAATGTGGCTGGCAGCATCTCTGTCTCATCACCATCAGACTAGATGAAAATTTCTGATACCCAGAAGACAATGACCAGAGAATAGCAATACCTCCATTATGCCTCAAGCTCTTATGGCTGTGACTGGGGCTAGTGGGGGGATGATACTTTCTCCCCATGGCTTCTCCAACTGTTTGTGATCCATGGAAATGCCTGTCTAGAAATTTGAAAGTCGCATAATAGAAAAGTATCAAGCTAATATTAATTTGAACTCCAGACCTTCCCTGTTCCCTCTCCTCTCCTCTCCTCTCCCCTCCTCTCCTCTCCTCTCCCTCTCCTCTCCTCTCCTCTCCTCTCCTCTCCTCTCCTCTCCTCTCCTCTCCTCTCCTCTCCTCTCCTCTCCTCTCCTCTCCTCTCCTCTCCTCTCCTCTCCTCTCCTCTCCTCTCCTCTCCTCTCCTCTCCTCTCCTCTCCTCTCCTCTCCTCTCCTCTCCTCTCCTCTCCTCTCCTCTCCTCTCCTCTCCTCTCCTCTCCTCTCCTCTCCTCTCCTCTCCTCTCCTCTCCTCTCCTCTCCTCTCCTCTCCTCTCCTCTCCTCTCCTCAGTAAATGTACCAATAGATTTTTTTTTCAAATAAAAACATAAAGAAACCAACCCATAATCTTAACCTCAAGAGTTACTTCCTGTTCCCGAATTTGTTGAAAAACTGTGCCAAGCGAATGCCAATCATGACACAGTTGCAAGCACCCAACAAGTTTAGGGCATCTAGGTCTATGTGTGGATTGTAGGTGAGCATAGGTGTTTGTACTTGTACACTGCTACACTATATAAAAGCATGGTTGAGAATGCCAGTATTGCTTTACGGAGCATTTTATCTTCACTCTAGAAATGTTTAATTCCAGAACAGGTAACTTAGAGCAGAGACTCAACTCCTTTTGTCTTCTTTAGTCCCGATTTGAGGTTTTCTGTCCTATTTTTAGGGGATGACTGAAGTTACCATTCTGAGCAGTAACACTACATTATTGCCCATAGACAGAAAGGTAGAAGAGGGATAGTCCCGTTTCCAGTCTTACAGGTCGGTGATGTAAAATTCTGGCAATGTTAAATGGCAGGCTTACTTTGTGCTACCTATACAAAGCTCGTGCAAATAAATAAATAAATAAATGTACCAAGAAGCTGACTCCCAGAGCAATTATTCTCACAGTTTCTAAGCACTGGTTATTTAGGACAGCTATTTAAGTAAATCAGTAATAATATATAATATCCTTTAAATGCCTTTTTAATCAATAAAATCCCAGTCAAAGTCTGAAAATAAAGAAATAAAGATGTGGTGCCCACAGCAAAACAAAAACATCCCAAATTTTTCCTCTGACATGAGACCCCAGAGATCCTGCAGGCTTCACTGTGCAGAAAGTTCTGAGTAAGCATCAAGGGTAACTTGAGGGGAAAAGGCATCATAGCTCGTCCATTTTAATTCTGGATAACAAGGCAAAACTTATCTCCTGATAGCTCTCTAGCTATTCTGGTGATAGAAACCTAAGTACAAAACACTTGCGCATGCACTTAATTTTAAACCCAGCAGTAATCCTGATTGAATCAAGAGGTCTACCTTTGTGCTTAAAGTAAAGCATGTGCTTAAGTACCTTTTTGTATAGAGGCCTTAATTACATTATGTGTGTGAGAAGATATGATAATTTTAGTTGGCTTTCCCAGGAGAGTCTTTAGTTAATAAAATAACTAGGTTTAATACTCCACAGAGTCGTATGGGAACAGAATTCTGCTCCTCCTCTTGTAGCCCAGTGCAGGGTAGACTGTAATTTAATTGTTGGAAGCACAGAAAGTGCTGAAATGCTGTATGTCTTAATATTGTACTGCCAAACCATGTTTGTTTCTATTATGGAATACCTTGGGAAATCCACTGTGCAATGCTACTACTAGTTATTCATAACAGTTTTTGAATTTACTGACATTCAGTACAAGACTTTAGTTGTTTTACTGGATCAGATAAGGGAGAAAAAGATCCAATCAACAGGAATTTTTAAAAAGTTGAATCAATTAAAACAAAAGCAAAAAAAAGGAAATCTTATGTTCTTTTATGTTCTTTCCTACAAAACCCACCTGCTCCAGTGAGGAAAATTCTGAATAATAAAAAGTATCCCCCCCCTCCCAAAAAAAAAAATAGGGCACATCTTTGTTTGTTTGTAAATAATCCATTCAAAATCCTGCATTCTGATTATTCCATTTTCTCTCTTTAAATGTTCAAAACAGTGTGTAAATTCAGCCCTTACATGCATGACTCTGAGAGAATGTGGTGAGCAGCAGAGGCACAACTGTTCAATGTATTGCAGATCATCAGACACCATCTACCCCAGACAAAATCATACAAATATTGAGGTTCTCATCTCAGCCTTTGATTCTGCATGTCACCCAAATGTCTCCTACAGAAGCAGCTGCATCCAAAACTGCTTGAAAACATCCCTTCAGGATAGTAGTTTGAACAGTGCAGTGGCAGACAGGTGGAACCCAAGAGCCAAATTTTTACGTGGGCCATTTACACCAACACCTCTGGAGCCTGGTGAAGATTTTCCCTCTTTGGGGGACCTATTTCAAGTATTCATTTTTGTACAATATGAATCTTTGCATAACATTACAATAAACAGAGCAGAGCAGAAATTCTTAAAAGTAATTTCCCACGGGTAACTGACAATATGCCACTGGCTTCGGAAGGTGCAAATTCTGGTAACTGTTCTGAAATAAATGAAACAAAACTGATTTACATCAGGTGATGATCTGACCTTCATTTTTTCCAAATATGTTCTCAGCAGCAAAGATCATTATACTTAAATAGCAAAGAGCAACAATTTCTGCTACTTAATGCATATGCCATAGACAGGTTTCATGCTATATTAGTTTGACAACATCAGACTGTGTTTTTGCTTTAAAAACTGTCATCAGCTGGAAATAAAGAATAAAAATATGTTGAATAACCATTAGAAAGATATTTTAAAAAATCAGAACAAGTAATTAAACAGGCAATATTACAATGTTTTTTAAGAATTTTTACAGAAAAAATGGTAGAGGATGTGACTCTAGAATTTAGTATACTTTGTTATTTACCATTTTTACAACAATAAAGTTTTAGAAAACATATCCATGAGGAAGTGTTAATTTTAGTAGCGGCTCCCTAGATTATTTTTTTTTCATTATTATTCTGTTCTCTACAGGTTTGATTCACAAAGGGATTTATGCACATAAGTACCACCGCAAGCACCAGACTAACACAGTTTAGCTCCTTATAGTCTGTCATCAGATGTCACCTAGCCTCAGAGTTTGCCTGTAGCTCTACAGCAAGAGCTATTCCACAGATTTCCGAATGGTTTGGATGCAATAACTCTTCTACACCTCTCCAGCCTTTAGGGATGTGGGTCCCTTGCTGAACGAGGGGGGTGTCCTGGTAATGGGAGACGCCGAGAAGGCGGAGAAACTGAATGCTTTCTTTGCTTCAGTCTTTGCTTCAAGGACTCCCCCCCGGGACTCCTGGACTCTGGAGGGAGGAGAAAGGGTCTGGGAAATGGAGAGCTCCCCTCTGGTTGACGAGGGAGTGGTTCAGGAGTGTCTGAGCGGGATCAATGCACACAAATCCATGGACCCCGACGGGATGCATCCACGTGTGCTAAGGGAGTTGGCAGAGGTGGTCACCGAACAGCTCTCCATCATCTTTGAAAGGCCCTGGAGAACAGGAGAGGTGTCTGAAGACTGAAGGATAGCCAATGTCACTCCGGTCTGCAAGAAGGGCAAGAAAGAGGATCTGGGAAACTACAGGCCAGTCAGTCTCACCTCTGTCCCTGGAAAGGTGATGGAGCAGCTTGTTCTGGATGTCATCTCCAAGCAATTGGAAGAGAAGAAGGTTATGAGGAGTAGTCAGCATGGATTCACCAAGGGGAAGTCGTGCTCGACCAACCTCGTTGCCTTCTATGATGGCATCACCAGCTGGGTAGATGGGGGGAGAGCAGTGGATGTCATCTACCTTGACTTTAGCAAGGCTTTGATACTGTCCCCCACGACATCCTGCTAGCAAAGCTGAGAAAGTGTGGGATAGATGAGTGGACAGTAAGGTGGGTTGAGAACTGGCTGACTGGCTGAGCTCAGAGGGTGGTGATCGGCAGTGCAGAGTCCGGCTGGAGACCTGTGACTAGCGGTGTTCCCCAGGGGTCGGTGCTGGGTCTGGTTTTATTCAACATCTTCATCAACGACAAACTTGATGAGGGAATAGTGTCCGCCCTCAGCAAGTACGCCGTTGACACAAAGCTGGGAGGAGTGGCTGACATGCCAGAAGGCTGTGCTGCCATTCAGCGAGACCTGGACAGGCTGGAGAGCTGGGCAGGAAGAAACCAAATGAGGTTTAACAAAAGCAAGCATAGAGTCCTGCACCTGGGAATGAACAACCGCACTTATCAGTACAGGCTGGGGAATGACCTGCTGGAGAGGAGCTCTGAGGAGAAGGACCTGGGGGTCCTGGTGGACGACAGGTTGACCATGAGCCAGCAGTGTGCCCTGGTGGCCAAGAGGGCCAATGGGATCCTGGCATGCATTAAAAGGAGCGTGGCCAGCAGGTCAAGGGAGGTGATCCTCCCCCTCTACTCTGCCCTGGTCAGGCCTCAGCTGGAGTACTTGTCCAGTTCTGGGCTCCCCGGTACAAAAAAGACCGGGATCTCCTGGAAAGAGTCCAGCGGAGGGCCACAAAGATGATACGGGGCTTGGAGCATCTTCCTTGTGAGGAAAGGCTGAGAGACCTGAGTCTGTTCAGCCTGGAGAAAAAAAGACTGAGAGGGGATCTTATCAATGTTTATAAATACCTGAAGTGTGGGAGACAGAGGGATTTGGCCAACCTCTTTTCAGTGGTTTGTGGGGACAGGACAAGGGGTAATGGCCACAAGATGGAGCATGGGAAGTTCCACAGCAACATGCAAAAGAACTTCTTCACAGTGAGGGTGAAGGAGCACTGGAACAGGCTGCCCAGGGAGGTTGTGGAGTCTCCTTCTCTGGAGATATTCAAGGCCCGTGTGGACGCCTACCTGGGCAGCCTGCTCTAAGGAGCCTGCGTTGGCAGGGGAGTTGGACCTGATGATCTCTCGAGGTCCCTTCCAACCCCTACAATTCTGTGATTCTGTGAACGTTTTCAGTGATGTAGGACAGGATTAATAACAGTTTCCGATTTGTGTGGGATTACACAAAAAAACCCAGGTAGCTCTTTGAGTCTCCACAGCCATGCATTGTCAGTGTAGGTCTGCTCTACAGTAACTTCCACAGACTGCAGAGTAACAAAGAAATTACTATTTTAATAGCTACATGTTCAGAAGTGTCCTCCCAGAAATGTGGGCAAAGCTGACTGCTTTTCCAGCAGACTATTAATAGTTGTGTGGGTGTATAAATCCTCACACATGATTTTAGGGAAGAGGTTTGATAAAAAGAGCCTCAGTGTTAGTCAGGAAATTGCAGTTAAAGAAGTGATTTTCAATAATGTTACTATTTACAGGCTTAACCTTGTTTTCATCTGAGTCAGCAACCAACATCCAATGATTTCAATACAAGAGGCTGAAGCACTCAATACCTTTCAAACTATAAGGTCAGAATGCTAATTCTTGATATATATACACCCTGCCAGCGAGGGAAAGAGGAGAAGAGATGAAGATCTATAACATATATGTTCAGAAATTTGAGGCCTTGGTTCATCTGCATTCAACTTCTATTTAAATATGTAAAAATTCTGAAGCAAGAGAGGAACTAGCTAGGTGAAGTCCACACATATTACCCTAAACTCAGATTAACTTCAGGTTTTTGCAACAAGAAGCACCCTGCTTCAATCACTTGAGTAGTTCAAGTTAAATTGCTTGAACGGCTAAAATTTAGTCATATTCTTAAATCTCTACTGAACAGAGGCTGGATTAGTTTTATTTTTGGAATGTTTTACATGTAACATTTGCCTAAATAATTAGGCTCCAGGACTGAAATCTACTGAATAATTTCAATTTAGAAAGGATAGAGGTAGGAAGGGAGAGGAAATACTTTCCTTCTTTTGTGAAACCATGGAAAATCTTAGACAGAAAGGGACCGCTGGGGATTACTGTGTAACCACCCATGCCATTCTCCCCCTCCTACCTCACTGTACATTTAAAAGTATTTATTGCTATTCACTTCACAGGACTAGACTAATTTGAGAACTGTTAGCATGTCTCCCCTCCGTTTTCTGATCTTCAGCCTAAACAAGCCAGTCCTCTCAAATTTTGCCTGTAAAACATTTTTCTATAGGTCTTTGATCATTTATGTCACTCTCCTCTGGACTGTCTCTGCTTTCTCCACATCTTTCTTAAAATATAGTAGCCTGAACAGGGGATGAGACTTGAGGGCTTTACAAGAAGATTGAAAAGATTACTTGTCATGATTTATATGTGACACTTCATTTCACACATCCTAGTACAAGTGGTTAAAATTATTGATTTATGTACAGATTATTATCCTTTATAGCCCCAAAACCATTTCTGGCAAAACTGCTGTGTTGGCGGCCCTCTCTGATCTTGTATTTGTGCAGAAGTCTTGAGTTTGGTTAAGTAGAATAAAAATAAGCATAGTACTTTGGTCTGGGCCTTATTAAACTGCCTCTTATTTATTCCAGACTATTCTAAATTGATAAGGCTATTTTGAACTCTAATGCTGTCTTCCAAGGTACCTATAATTCATCGTGATTGTACATAATCTACAAATATTATTAAACATGCTCAATTCCACACATCATTACTGAAAACGATGGATAATACCAAAGCCAAGACAGGCCAAAGTACGCATCCCCCCTTCTTTGTCTGCATTGCTCGACTTTAATAGAAACCCATTTATAACTATTTTTGAATTCAGTTTTCTAACTTGATATGCTTACAGTAGTTGCTCAGTCTGCATTTTCTTGGTTTATTTACAGCAATGTCTTTCAAATCATGTCAGAATCTTATGACTCACAACCACTTCTTGAATGAATCCTTTTTTCTCTTCAATTGAAGAAAACCTGATTTTTTTGACAAACTTTTATTCTGAAGTATATGTTACTTTTTTATCCTTTATTTACAGGTGGGTTATTTGGGCATTGCTCCTAATCTACTTGGCCTAGAATCCTTTTATCTACAATTTTCCCCTGTTTAAAAATCAGGTACTATTCTTGTCTATATTGTGTGTGCTAAATTTCCAGTCACTCTCATTTTTTACTCACCTATTCTTCAGACATGTATTGTGTTATTTCAGCCCATGCAGAAATAACAGGAAAAGTACACATTTATCTAAGAGATCACCAATTTAATATTTATTTTTTATTTTATTTTATTTTATTTTATTTTATTTTATTTTATTTTAACCTCAATTTATTACTTATATATTATATACATTATTTATTAGTTGATTTAATTTAATTTTATTTTTAATACTTATGTATTTATTATTCATTTATTATTATTTATTTATTTTGGTTATATGAAGCTTTATTTATTTTTTTTTTAAGAATGCAGAAAAAATCTCTTGGGCTTTACATCACCTCTTATTCAGCTCAGTAGCTAATAGAGAAGAAAAATCCAACCCTCCAAAACTCTCTCTCATCTTTATCTTACCAGTTTTATACATATGTAATGGTTTTTAATCAACCCTTCTAGCTTTCACTAGTGGCATTTCATTTTGTTCTTTGCATTTTTTTTCTTGCTTGCTTATACAATTCTTTTTTTTTTTTTCCCCATCCTTATGATGTTGGCATAGTTTCCATTCTTAATACTATTTTTCTTTGAATCTCAGACCATCACCACTGATGTCTTCAGTTTATATCTTTTCTTAGTATTTGCCAGCTCTCCAGTCTTTTTGCCAATGGAAAAGCTCCACCAGGACTCCTTTCCTGTGAAATCTTACCTATGACCTCTTATATTTGTGTTAATAAAGACAAATTGTGACTGTTTCAATACAAAATATTAAAACGTTAATAAATATTCTGCTAATTAAGCTTAGTCTTATCATTTTCTTTTCTTATCAAATTTATTTTTGTTTTAGGGTAACCCAATTTGATTTACGCATGCATCTTCTCAACCAATTTCTCTATTGGGTAGACTCAAAACCAGTGGAATGTAGCTTTGACCTATTTTAATCTATTTTTCTGACAAAAATATAACCAAAACATACACTAAGAACTTAACAAAAGCCATGGGTTTTACTTTATTGCTTTTCCTATTAACATCAGCGTTATCTTTCGAACTATCCTGTTAGCTGATTAAAAAAAGCTTTAAGTATTTGATCTTCCCATTTTGTTGGCATATAATAAGCTACCTTTTATCATGTTCTTCTGTTACTCTTAGATTTTTATTCAGGCTTTCAATATATTTATCTTGAGATGCATTACACTTGAGGAATGGACATTTTCTTATGCTTCTCTTCATGATATTCATGTAAGAACAACTCACAGCAAAACTCCTCTCTCAGACATTTTGCATTTCAAAGAAACCTTATTGCTGAACCCTTGTGCTAGAGCACAGTAGTGGTATACCACTTTAGTACATTCATGGTGCACTAGTCCACAACTGCAGTGCAAATGTGAGTACTTGCTCAAGTGAGCCCATTTGATCTCATAACCGAGACTGCATGATTACACTATGGGCACACACATATGCAAATATGTATATAACAAATTTTATGCTGAGCACTTGAAAAATCAAATTATCAAGAAGATTAAATAGTTCAAAAGCTATTTCAAAACAAGTTTCAACATCAGTGAAAGCATTACAGTCTTGGAAAAAATATAGCTTACACTTTTTCTCTGAACTACTTAAACAGCAATTATAGTTCTATCCAATGTTGGTCCCAAAATATTGTAATAAATATTTTGCATATATTTATTTCTTCACGTTTTCATTTATTGAACTCTATGCAAATATGAATTTCACACAAATGTAGAAAGATCAGTTAGGCAAGATTCTGCTTTATATTTGGTGGGAACACTTTATATATTCTTCATTGATGGCTTCTCTACATCTATGTGTATATTTTAATGTTTTAGTATATTATATGAACAAAAGAAGTGAACATGTAAAAGTGTTGGTATAAACTTGGTAACATGGTAGGGCTTTTTCTTTTTCAGCTTGGTGAGCAGAGAAGAAGAGACACTAGCAAAAGGGGAAAAAGAATTTATAATAAAGGAGGCATCCAACATCCAGGCATAAATGGAAAGTTTTAGATCTGCTAAAAGTAAAAAACAAATAAACCATGACTATATACTCTGCACCATCACCCCAAGTTTCCAAGCCAATTTAAGACTGCACCCTAGAAATAAGGAGTTCATAAATGTTAAATTAGACAGACTTTGCTCTGTGATGCAAACCATGGCTGTGACCTAAAGCAAGAATATACAATGCCTTTCAGTTAGAGAGTCTGTCACTCTCATTCTCTTTGATGCTCTTCTTTCACTTTCAGGAAGAGTGCACAGGGAGTTCAGGTTTGTGGCCTGCTCCCCTGTTGTCCCTCATCTTACAGGCACTGAAATCCAGATGAATCCTCAAGCTGCACAAGAAACACACACACAAAAAAATCCCATTCACTTTCATCAGTAACTTTTTTCTATATGAAAGTTTCTATCAGAGAGCCACCGAGCCTTATTATACAGTCATCCAGCTCCAGTTACCACATAGTCATTCAAGACGAGCATTATAGAAACTCCCATGAAAGGTTTCTTCATCTGAATGAATCCTTACCAAGGTGCTTTCTTCCTCCTACTTTGAGGTGTCATAGAAGTGAATGAGTCTCTGAGGGTGCTCTGACTCCTGCAGATCACAAGGGCCTCTGTGGCCCCTCATAACCTTCTTGGCTACCTTTACTCCAGGTATAGATAGGGAAGGCTGAGTCAGCAGGCTAGACTATCATCCCTTTGTTAGAAACTTGCCCATAAATATTTACTAAAGGACTGTGTTTAGTTATCCTGTAGAAAATGTCTCTGTGTTAAAATTACACATATTTAAACATATGCCTGGAGTTTCAGCTTCAAGGTGAGAAACTTGAGATCTCTTCTGTAATTAAAAATAGTTTAAATCAAAACAGAACCAGACTTGGATTCTGTCAGAACTACCTAAAATGTGTGCCATGGATGGCTCTTCCAAGAAGAGTAAGTGATGGTTCACACCTTTCCCTCACTAAGTATAACAAAGTATATCATATCAAGAATTTAGGGCATCTTCAGAAATCAGCATAAGGTGGGAGACTTGTTTTGTTCTGTGTCTGCATCCTGAGTAGACTGCTAGCTGCATTGTCTTTTCTTTGAAAAAGGTACCAAGAGCATTGTTTTGGGGGACTGAAGGGAACATACTCAGTAGAGTTAGAGCACATGGTAAAATGTCTGGAATTTTGTCTTTGCTAATGCCTCTACTGCTGCTGGCAGGAGGAAACAACTGGAGATGAATTACTGGTCTTAACTTTCCTAATTAAGGAAGAGCTGGAGGGAATACATCATGGGCAGTAGGAAAGAAACTGAAGAAAAAGAAATTTTTCTGGTTTATGCTTCAAATGATTCATGACCTGCAATACATCATACGCAGTCCTGATTCAACAAGATTCTTAGGCAAGTGTATTGCTTTAACTTGTAACCCTCTCTGAAAACTATGGGAAAATTGAGTAGGTTTCATTTTAGAAATGAAAGACTAAGCAAGGACAGAGTTTAGACCTGAAAGGAACTATTTCCATTGTATTGTTCTGATCAGTACTTGACATTTTTTTGTATCAGTCATTCGTCCTACCTTAGTATCTGATCCCCTTCAGCAGAACAAAATAATGATGTCTCTCAATACAGAGATATGGCTTTATTCACTACGAATTTAACAAGTCTGTGAGAAGTTATAAAGTGCAGAACTCAGAAACAAAACAGAAGTAACTTACTTTCATATGTAGGTACTATTTATGTGACATCATTCATAGAGTAACAGACCTAGAATATAATGAGGTTAGTATTTTCCTTTTCTTCTGTCATAATTTCTACAATTATTCTGTCACAATTTCTACAATATTTCTACATAATTTCTACAATAATTTCTATGAAACCTTCCTGAAGAAGGCTTTACTTCAGCCCTCCTGTAGGGAAAAACACCTGACCATGTCATATATGCCACTCCAATGTTGTTCTTTCTGGGGAAGAATATAACATGTAGTAAAAGACACAGGATACTGCACAACAGTTTGTCATGATAAAGATGGGACAACAAGCTCCTTTTGGAAGTGGAGGAAGAATTTAGAGGGATAAAATTCAGGAAAAAATATAAAATGTAATTACTTGCATTTAATAAATGAGAAGTGGTCAGCAGTCAAAAAGCCTATTGCTAAGTGTGGATATAGCATGTCCTTTAGCACATGGGGACACTGTGCAATCTCCTAAGGATGAAAAAGGTTAATTTAACCTTTTTTTTTTAGCATTTAAGCATTAATTTGAGCTTTTGTATCAAGTCTCAAGACAAATCCTACTGGCGCAACAGAGCATTTCAAATGAGTGCGTCTTGTTCAAATTTATAATGGCATTTTCAGCAACAGTTAAAATGTATGTATTTCTGGATATCAGTTAAACCTCATAGCCTAGGTAAATGTGTGAAAGAATGTTCACCTAACAGTATTATTATTAGGTGTTCTGATTTTTAGTTCTTTAATATTATTTAGTTCTTTAGTTCTTCAGATGAACTAAGAAACGCTAAACATGAACATAAACATGATCCCATCTCCCTCCTGAAAAAGTCCCAAGAAGTGTCTATGACATACAAAAAAGGCTGCCATTTTTAAAGACATGAAATATGTTCAAGTTCGTGTAAGAAATAGAACATTACTCTTGGGTTTTCATTTAAGTATGATTTCTGAAAACTATTTAATGAAAAAAAAAAAAGAAATGTTGATGTACAGAAAAATGACAAGTGAGAAAAAAAATATATAAAAATATCCAAAGGATAGCACAGGGAACTAAATGGGGGAAAATTACTTTCGCTTTGGAGAGAGCATTATGTAGGCAAGGCGAATTTATTAACACAGTTGGATAAAATATAAAGGGTTTTCCTAATCTCAGAGACTTCAAAAGAGACTTTTTTAGAGACAATATTAATATCAAAGCCAGTTGTCACTATTATTAAAATGTTCTCTGCTCTTCATTAGTCACAAATGATCCCCTCGACTCACAAAAAGGTACTCGGTAAATTAAAAGCTTTTATGTAACACTCCAACAAAAGTTGAATGACTCCAGAGTTAAAAGGCAACTGTTGTATCTGCTAATATTCAAAGTGGTACCCAATCTTTCTCCTTTTTTAAAGTAGCAATTTCCTTAGGACATTTATTCATATATAGGTCTATTAAGAGACTGATTAGGAGTGGACGATTAATGAAATGCTTTGTCGTCCTGAGTGCTCACAAGCAATTGCAAAAGGCCTGGTTTTGCATTGTGGACAACCTGGTGGTGCCGTGTAAAATGCCTCTGGAGGATAAACAGGTCCATCCTGCCACAGAGCTGAGCAAGACCCAAATTTACGTCTGTGTAAGGGCAGAACAGTAATTCTATGTGCTGGTGCTTTTTCTGACATGGCATTTCTAAGGACTTAAAAAGAGTGTGTTTGTCAATCATGTTAGCCAGAACACTGCTCATCCCTCCAGTGGGCTACATTGTGTGACTCTTAATCACTGCTTAATTGCAGTCTCACACTGCTAAATGTAATGGGAGCTCCTCACTGACTTACATGGTGAAAGTCTAGAGGAAGGGATTATGAGATTTTCTACATGTAGATTGAAAAATACCACACATGATGCAGTGAAATTATCGTGGTTTGCTCACCACTAGAAGCATGTGGTAGTTAGCTTGAAATAATGTCCATGGTACTTAGAGATTTCCTTCCACCGAACCAGACACCATTCCGAGGTTGAGATTTGGAGACCAAAGATTCACTGGTGTTTTCATTGTAGTGGTTTGTATTTCCGTTTTCCTACTCTGCTGTTAGTGGTATGTTTTTTCTAGTGTGTCTTTAATTTGTGGTATGGTTGTTACCAGAACAGAGGGTGTAGCACTGAGAACCAGATTTCTGGGATATTATGCCTCCTGATGCTGATTTTCTTTGTGACTTCAGTTAAATCACTTTTGCCTTTTGTGCCTCAATTTTTCTATTTATAAAATGGCAAGAGAAATGATGGGCTAAGGCTGAATTAATACCTTTATTCTGAAATATAAAGGTAATAGAGTTGTACAGAGTATTAATTATTATATTATCTCTCCCTTTTTATTGGATTTATATTTAATTCAGTTACAGAGAGAAGCTTTGTTCACATAATAACATTTTCTGCTGCCTTTGAGGCTCATAGGAGTGAGCTTGTGGGAAGGAAACTGGTAAGTGTTTGAATTTAGAAATGCTGCTACTTTCAGTGTATTTAAAATGCTGTTGAAGTTGGGACAATTTAAATGTGTGAGATTTCAAATGTCTCATTGACACACATCGCAAATTCCTTCATTGCCTGAGGGAGCTACAGCAAAAGTAAAAGTTGGAGTCTTTTAGTTTCACAGCTAAGGCAGCTTTTTTTGAAGTGAGTTAATGATGGAGCATTTGCCTCTGTGGTTGTAACTGAGCAATCTGTCACTGTGAGAAGACTACTGGGGTGACTACCAAGACGTGTTAACTAGCGATGGTACCTCCATTTTACATGACCCATTGATCACCCTGGTGTTGCAATATACTCTAGCCAGATTCCTGTGTGGGTAATGTGAATGGATCCACATTTCAAATAAAGGCACAGGCCAACCCCAGCTAGCAAAAATTAAAGGTAAGGGAACTGTGTTGATGAATGCAAGTTGAGGGTCTGACCAGAATTTCTTTTTCTGTTCGTGTCCTAAACATTTAGATAATATTGCCGTGAATAGAGGTGCACCTGGTGTATTTTGTCAAAGAGCTGGCTCCCTCTCACATTCCCTTTATTGCACACCACACAGCGTGCTGTGCTGAGGGTATATTGTACTTACAATACACTCATTGACCTTTTCTCCATATGATGACAGATATAACTTTGTTGCCACTGCACCTTATGCTAATATTCGAATGAAAATGAATAGTACACATTGCAGCACACCAGGTTGTGCTTTACCTTCCTATAACCCTGTATTCATTTATTTAGCAATATGGTGACACCAGGTTTCTAGGCCCGCCTCTATATCTCAGCTCCAGAACAGCATAAGATTTTGATGTATATGAGTTCTCCTACTTTGTTTCTTAGCAAAGTAACCAACATTTCTGGGCTGGAAAAAGACGCAGAGTGGTCTGACAAAATTCTGCCCCTGGGCATGGGAGAATCAGGGCAATGGTTCTTGACATAGCTAAGCACAGATACCAGCCAATTCATTTCAAGGTTGCACTTTGTGCTTAAATGAGACTGTAACAGTCTTTTAGCTATGCTGGATTTAATATGATTGACACAGATTCTGCCATTCAACTCTTCCATGACTGAGGAGTAGTGGATGCATTGGATATTTGGAACAAGAAAAAAAAAGTCAACATGAAAAGAGAAAATTGACCTCTTCCCTTTCCACCTTTGTTCAGTATATGATGTAATTGTAAATGGCATATGGCTGGAGGAAGGAAGTCTCAAAAATATGCTGTGATATTCTGGATGAAATTCTCTACTGTAGTCACTAACAACATCCCCCATTTTGATTCACCAAATACAGGATTTCAGCTGATGTCTATAAAACTAAAAAAAAATTAAATAAATAATTAGACAATTAGAAATGAAATAAATGCTGTATAGCTCGTATACTACTCCAGATCTCAGAGAATAGTATATTCTCTATATCTAATATTTTTTTTTTCAGCTTGTGAAGTGATACTCTGGAATTAAAACTGGAGATTGTGAAAGTTGTTTGAAAGAAGAGTCCTGAACCCAGCTCACAGAGAGAGAATACAGCAGTGCCAAAATACACTCTGTCCTGGGTGACTTGGAGCCAATAATAAATATCCTGACATTCTATTAAGGTAGTAAAGTTACAACACTGATTAAATGTTTCTAGTTTGACTAGCGTGTTTTTCAAGCGTGGGCTGCAGTTGGGGCTCAGTATCTTGGATATGTGTTTTTTTTTCTTTTTTTTTTTTTTTCTGCTAGTTCCAGTAATGTGTGCATTCAGACCCAGTCCCTTAAGGGTTGCAGATGATGTAATGGTGTATTCCTGTCCACGTAAACTGAAACTCAGAGTCAAGAGATTCCTAGTGGGGTCATGTCTACTTTGTTTCTATTATGATCCTGTACAAGGACTGGATTGTGATTTTCTTTTCATGTCACACTGCCCTGTACGCAAATAAATGATTTGTTCCATGTGTTGTAATTAACAAAGTCTCGTTTTACCTGGAATTTTGTCCCATATTCTCTACAGATATCAACCTCAATAAACTCATTTTTATTCTATCACTGTCTGAAGACCCTGTTCTAAACTAATTTGCCTGTATCATCCTGCTGCCCGTTTCCTTCCTATGGGATCGTGGTTTTTCCTCAGCCTGCATTCAAATACTCTTTTGATACATGTAGTCCATCATAGATTGTCTGTGCACCTTCTTTCCCCTACCTGAGTGCTTTGGCCGTGGCTCAATAAGAGACAGCATGTGCCATGGCTGATATGTTATGGTATGCACACTGGCCAATCAATTTTTCAGACAGCCACTACCAAACGTCAGGGATTCCTGCTTCCCATTCTTTGTCTTTTCCTAAAGGGAATCATCCCTGGAGGTCTTTAAAAGACGTTTAGATGTTGAGCTTAATGATATGGTTTAGTGAAGGACTTGTTAGTGTTAGGTCAGAGGTTGGACTAGGTGATCTTGGAGTTCTCTTCCAACCTAGACAATTCTGTGATTCTGTGATTTAAAATGGCCCTCTTCTACTAGCTTCTGCATAAAATACCAGCTTTTGGAAGACTTTTCTCAAAGGAACTGGGGCCCCCATCCAATCTCTGATTTGACTGAAGTTGTGTCATAAATGCGACTGACAGACAGACAATATGATCAAGATATAAGATCAAGATGCAGAAAAACTAAATAAAAGTAAACTTATGAAAAGTTTTTATAAGCTGTAATACATGCCTGCACATGAAGGGAATAAATACGCCAGGGTACAGTACAAAATTGTCCAGAGTATGTTGGAAAGAAAAGCAGCACTAGGGTGGAACTTGCATTGTCTCGCTCTTCAGTTTTCCCAATGCAAGTCCTTCCAGTGTTCTGGGTTATCCCTTTACCTGGGTGTTAGGAATTGCTTAACTAGGGAAATAGCCCCTGATTTCTCAAATCCAGATATAGTGAATGCTTGTTCACACACCACTTGGTTCAGGCTATCCTGCCTTCTAATGAACATATCACAGCTATAGCTCAGCACTCCCCATATTTCCAAAAAAGCATATGTTAAACAATGTAAGCAAAGAGAAACCGTAACAGGCTTCTCTTGTCCTAACAGTCCATCTGTTTCCCACTCCCCGCTGAGCACATCTCTTTTCCTGGTTCCCTTTCAGGTGCACTCTTACCTTATGTAATGCTCTTTTTATTGGAGATTCATGCTGTGACCCTGTCAGGATTGCTACAGCAGGGGTGACCTCAGTAATGACTGTCCACAGCCTGCCAAGCTAAGTTGGTCAGTGTTAGCTGATTAAACTTTTAACAACATCCCCTGTGCGATAAAGGGCAAAATGACAACTTTGCCCATCGTCAAGGTGTCTGTATAATAAACTAATTAGTAAACCACACAGTCTGTGGAGCTTTTAATGAGTGCTATCGTCTGGCCTCTGTAATAAAAACCCAGTCTACCCCCTTTTGGGATTCAATTAAGGCACAGACTGTCATATGCTTGGCCTGGCTGATCAATGAATCCATTCCGACCTTTGTCAGAGCTGTTTGCAAGGTCAGTGGCAGTAGCGAGGGAAGCCAGCCTGGTGGTGGGGAGACATACCCAACTGCACCCGACAGGTACCAGTATCAGCTGCTACTGTCCTTTTGGTCATTTGACATCAGCAGAAGTTCCTCTTGCGTAAAGGTTAGCTGAAAGAGAACATGGCAATATGTGTGTATATGTATGTATATATATTTATATAATAGAATATATGGGTACTGGTGTTTATGAACAGAAAGGTTCCCCTCTTATTAAAAATGTTCATCAGTCCTTTGACATGTGGATATACCTAGATTTACATGTTTTTTTCATGCACCACAATATGCTATCAAAAGCTTGGCCTCTAAACTTCATTTATTTTTATGCTCTAGATATATACACAAAACAAACATGGAAGAGTAGCTCCGTTTTATAAAACACACACCCCTTGCAGGTCCTTGAATACAAATAAATACTTATTACTGTACATTTCTACCAAGGGTTTATAAGCATTAAGATAATCTTTATGACACTCCATGCAACAAATTACTACATTTTAATTTTACAGACAAGAAAACTTGTGTAATGATGGAACCAGATGCTCAGGCAGGGCAGTGGAGGCATCTTTAAAAAAAAATTTAAAAAATTCATTACTTTCACCTCTGATTTCCATCGTCAGAAGGGTAAACAGAAATCATGAGTCTAGTACAGCAAAGACAAGACCTGTGATGATACTGTCCTGACCAGTGGCTGAAAACCTGAGTTCCAGACAAGATTATTGACAAGGCATATATACTCCACCCACAGCCACAGTGCCACCACAATAGAGCTGATGACAAAAGGACCGATGTTTTTTGTCACTGTTATAGTTACTGGTTCCCGCCTTTCCCTCCAGACCTCTCAAACATCATTTCCTTCATCAAATGAGACAACACTGTGTTAGGTTATATGTCAGGGTGATTAGATATTGCATCCAGCTGTGAAATGTGTATGCAACCAAACAGGCAAAACTGGATGGAGTTGTGTCTTCTTCACTCTTCTCAGGTGAGAATCCTAACCTCTAAAAACAGTGTGGTTTTTTTGGTATGTTTGTTTTTTTCTGTTTTTTTTGATTGTTTGTGGGTTTTTGTTTGTTTGTTTGTTTTTCTCTTCAGTCCTCTTATATCATTTGAATATAATATTTTTTCCTCTGTCACCTTCTCATCATATTTTATGCTGTGGGGAATAAAGAATTGTTTAAAAGAAGATTTTTAACTTCTGCTATACAAAGAAAGGAGAAAAGAAATCCAATCCCAATTGTTCTGCTGATTCAGAAATTTTGTATTCTACATAGGCATAACCCATATGTATTTAAAGCGAAAGCCCAGCTTGTTTTGGTTTTACAATTCTGAAGAACAGAACAAGTCGATTTAAGGGATAAAAAGGTGTTGCCCAGTATTTGCATTCCTGATATTTGCATAACTTTAGAGGTCGAATGCAAAGTAGATGCAGGACTGTGCCTTTTCTAATTTGGTCAAAATATGGCTTTTCCATTTCCCCATGACTAACCGATGAGAACAATCAGAGAGTTCACTTAGTTAACAAATAAGAGACCTATTCACTTATGTGTTTATTTATTTATTTTATCCCCACTGCTTCAGTGTTACATCCTATGTCACTCTTTGAGTCTCCCTCTTTTCATCCGGCACTCCTGCATGTAGTCAGTCTTGTATAGCCTACCATGATACTCAACTGTATCTCAGTTGCTGCTAGCTCCCTCTCTTACAAGAGCTGTTACTTACAAGTCACAAACACTGGTGGTATTTAAGACACATTTTTCTCTACACCAACTCCTTTCAGTGGTGATAAGCACGTCTCCTACTGAGAGTGTTTACTATTTCTTATCCTAGCCACAAAATGTTTAATTCAAAGTTATGGGTTCGGGTATTCAGCTCAGTTTGTGATTACTAAATCACATTATGAATGTAGCTTTATCTAAACCCAGACAGTGGAAATGTATATCCAAAATTATTTCACACCACTATTTATATATTTTAGGGAGAGCTTTTTGTCACCAGCCAAGTCCCTAATCTCTGCTCTCCACTAGGGCAGCATAGATAGTTAGAGCTCAGGAGTACTCCGCAGTATTCCTTCAGTTATTGCCAAAAAAACACACAAAGGAAAAGGTGCTCACAACCCAAGCTGGGAACATAATTTTGTATTTCTCAGGCAAGCAAAAATGGTTATTTTTGCTGGAACAAGCCTTGCTCTCATACACCAGTCTATCATGCACCAGCAGGAGGTTTCTTGTATCTGGTGGATGTCACTGATTTCCTCCTTCCAAAGGCAGCTTAACAATTAGTTTCAAAATGTAGCCTGTTAATATGATTGAGAGTGTAAGGAGTCACTGGAAGGGGAGATTTATACAAGAAAACTAAAGAAAGAAAAAGAGCAAAGACCAACTTACTAAAAATAAAGCTGACATTTCTTTTTTCTTTTTTCTTTTTTTCTCTTAATTTTGGAATTTAAGCAGGAAAAAAAAAATACTTTTAATTAAATATTGTGATTTTCTCATTTTTCCCCTGCTTGAGCTACTCAATATTTAAAAGAGGAAGTTGTTCATTTTATAATGTTAAGATTTTGTTTACTAAAACTAAAAGAGACAAATCTGAATTTAGATTTCAAATACCTCTGATTCAAGACAGACCAACCTTTAAATGTCTCTGTCATGGTTTTGTTTAGGTTAAAGTTAATTTTTTTTTCGTAGAGGCTCATACAATGCTGTGTTTTGGATTTTTTATGAAAACAGTGGTGATAACACACCAATGTTCTAGCTATTTCAAAGCAGTGCTCACACACAGCCAAGGACCTTTCTGCTTCTTGTACTGCCTTGCCAGAAGGGAGGCTGGGGGTGCACCAGAGGCTGGCAGGGGGCACATCCAGGACAGGTAACCCAACTGGCCAGAGGGACATCCCATCCCATTTGGCATGGTGCTCAGCATTAAAAGCTGTGGTAAAGAAGGAGGAAAGGGAGGAACATTCAGGATCGCATTTGTCTTCCCCAGGAACTCTTCCATATGCTGTGCCCTGCTTTCCTGGAAGTGGCTGAACTCCTTCCTACCCATGGGAAGTAAAGCCTGAATTCCTTTCTTTGCTTGCCTACAGAGCTTTTGTTTTACCTAGTAAGCTGTCTTTATCTCAGCCCATGAGTTCTCACACTTTTATTTATCCAGTTCTCTCCCCCATCACACCTTCCCATCTGGGAAAAGAGAGCAAGCAACTGTGTGCTACTTAGTTGCCTGCTGGGGTTAAACCACAACAGTATCCTTGAATTTTTTAATGGAAGATGTGCATTTTCATACTGTCTTCTTCTATTTCTGAACATGGTTATAGGGCATTGGAATCTGTTCCTTTCAGTTCTATAATTTTTTTCAAGCATAAATCTGTGTCAGAAAGTTATAGAGCTTGATAGTTCTAATTATGTTGTTCTGTGCTGTTGAACTAAAGCTTAGATTTATAAGAGAAGTTATAGTGACAATTATGCCTATATAATTTTATCATCCTCAAGACTGTGCATATCTATTTGTGTAGTAGTATATTATATGCTTACATGGTTAAACTTTGACAATTTTGCAAAGAAATGAACAGTAATGAGAATACATAGATGTAAAAGAATTTTTAAGATTAAAAATGATTTGTCAATAAAACATCCCTTAAAACATGCCTAAAGTTATTTTCTCTCTCATTCTGTTTTCAGAATTTGAAACTGTGTTGAATTTGAGAGAATACAATATTTTGTTTCATTGTGGGTTCTGAGAGTCCTGTAGGTTTCCACTGTACTTGATCATTACTCACTGTGGATCTTTCTTCTGTAGTTCTGTGAAATCTGACTCTTCTTCACAGTCGTGAGAGCTAAGTGGCAGATGACTGAATAAGACAGTTCTGCTAGCTACCCTTTTCCTTTGCAGTACACAATAATAGGAAATATTTTATGAAAACTGTCTGAGGAAAAGTGTTGAACATCAATACAGTAAAAATAATTATTTTGTAAGCAAAACAATTTGCTGTTAAACTTTTTAGGGACACTTTGCCTTGGCATTTAACACCATCGTAGATATGCAAGATGTGGCTTATCCACAAGGGTCCTTTACCTATCAAATACATATTGGATAGGCAAAGCAGGTCCCTTTACACTTGCTCTGTAGCATGGGAGATGAAATGGTGGAAAAAGTATGCAAGAGCCATGCCTTGAGAGAAGAACAAATATTTTAGCTAAACAGAGAGAAGCTGCTCCAATTTTTGAGAAGGGCTGGGGAGCCCTGACTAGCATCATGGTAACTTAGAGTCCACCTGCTGCTGATGGTGTCCCATGCAATCTGGCTCTGTGTTGTTCAAGTGACTAAAATTTCATTTGGTTCATACAGTTCTTCCATTTTCAGTGCTTATTTCTTGGACAAATATTCACTTTAAACATGTAAACACTTGATCACATTTTCTTTGTGTAGAAACTGAATAAGAGGTTCCTATGTGTATTTATAATGGCTAAACTGCCACTAATTCTAACCAAGTTTGGTAAGTTGAGATTGGAGTGCAACTTTGGTTCAGATGTAGCCATGAGAATTGCTCATGAATTTTATCTGGCATAAGACTCTGTAAGTGAAAAAATAAATTGTGTCTGGGTGTGTAACCATGACTTTCTTGTTGTCTTAATTTTCATTTAAATGGATATTGTTTAGTATTTGATATGAAAGACTCATTGGGAAAATGCAGCTGGGCAAAAGGTGAAAAACAGTCAGAAAAGTATAAAACAGAAATGGATTTTAAAAATATTCTTTTCACTCCAGTATTTCAAAAACACTGTGAAAGAAGGCTGCTTATATGGATTTATTGATAAAATCAAGGAGTTAAACTTTTTCCCAAGTCACCTCTTGCTTCTTTACAAGAAAGCCTCAGATTTTACTACTTGGGTTTCAGCGTGAAGGAAATATTCATAAGAGATTAATTTCTTAATCAAGGATTTATATAAAATTCTAATTTAGCATCCTTGAAATTTCACCAATCACAGTAGAATTATGTTCATCAGTCTGCATTTTGGTTCATTTGAAATAGTTCCAAGTACAGGAGGTTGTGAATTTGTAAATCTTTAAGAATAAAATGGACTGCTGAAGATGATTTGGGCTAAGATTTTCACTGCTGTATCAACTGGTGTGATAGAAGTTGTCTTTCTATTGAAAATGGAAATGCCTTGTACAAATTGACTGTTTAAACTTCATACCTTCTCAACAGAGAGTATCACTGCCATCCTTTTAAAATGGAGATGCTAAGACCAGAATTTTCGTATCTTTATCAACATTTTTTTCTACTCCCCTGATTTTCTAAGTGCAGAGCACCAACTCCAACACAAATCAGTATGTAAAGAAGCTGCTCAGTGCCCATGGTAAAATCATAACCTGCAGGTGCTTTTCAAATGAGACCTTTATTGACCTGCCCCAAACCAGCTAGTGAGATATAATTACTGATAAAATCAGAGTTATTGACACTGGGTTACTTTTTAATGTTATTATGTGTTTCTATTGCACTAAAACTGAAAAGCATTATAAAGAACAGGTCACTTCCCTGAGACATTGCCTTACTATTGTTCTAGTTTTCCCTTAGTTTTCCCTACTTCATTTAGAGCATGATAACACTCATGTGATGTGTAGCGTGAAACCCTCAGCCAGCAGGAGGATGCCCGGCCAGAAGTCCAGGCTTTGCAGTATCAGAGTGGATTCAGCACTACATTGTGACTTAGCACAGCATTTTTGCACACATTTACCTTAAAGGGAGCTTAAGAATGTGCTTAAAATCAAATGACTTGAACTTAAATAAAATTTTAAGTGCTTACTCCAGAATTCAGGCCCTAGTATCTAAATTTTGCACATGCCTGAATGGTTTCCTGAACTGGGGCCTCAAGGAGGAAGTCTCCTTTCCCTGCCTCTGAAATGAGAGGCAGATTATTCTTTTAAGATTCTCTTCCATCTAGTGTTTAACCACTCTCACTTTCTTCTGAGCTTGCTCACAAAGCCTTTATCTTATTTGTCAATGTTTGATATTAAAATAAATAAATAAAAAAAGGTGTTAATCTCTGCAGTGACCTTTCTGCTTTATTTCTCCTGGAAAGGGATGCTGCATCTTCTGCAAGTAACCTCAAGGAAAGATATTATGCAGCATTCAAACATATGGCTTTTATCCAGTTAATCATTGAGCATTACCTACTTTCATCAATGTTCAGAAGCTTAATTCCAGGATTACTCATCCCCCCAAAAACCCAAATAAGAAAATCAGAAGGATAGACCCAAACAATAGAACTTTTATACCAGGATAATTAGAAAAGGAACCTATTACCCAGGATTATAATTACTGACTAACATATTAAATGACCTTTAACATTTACCTTAAGCCCCAGATTTCTAGAAAACCAGCAAGGTTATGAATTCCATACTAGTAATCTTTAATCTTTATTACTGCTGTGGACAGAATTTTAATGATTTTTAAATAGGCAGCGGTCACTAACATATCCCTATTAAAATAAAAAAAAATCTCATAAAAAATTAAATGGATTAAGACTTCAAATGTACCATCATCAAAAGTATTATCTAATTATGGAGTTCAGTGAACAGGCCAAGTGAAATGGTTGGTAATATTAGTTACTTACCACATGGGAATGCCCAGGATTTATGCACAAATAGATTCTGCTTCTGTTGCAACATAGTAATTAAGAATTTGTCAGGGAAATTTGACCCTCTAGGGTAGATATTACTTTGTAAAATAAGAATGGCAGAGCACTAGTCTCCTTGCTGCACATAATTTAACTTGATTATTTATACATCAAAGGGTGTCTGCAGTGACTGCAGTATAATATTTAAGTAGAGGGATATTAGAGAAAGAAGCATCTAGTGAAATCTTTTTCCCAAATCTCCGTGAGAAAATAGAGGAAATTTTCATAAAGCATTTCATTTTGCATATAAATTGGTGCCTAGATTGTGCCTGTGAATTTACTGCTGTCAAATTTAATTTTTCTTTAATTCTTCAGGCCTAGATGTGAAAAGCTCTGTGTGCAGGCTGCAATTTTCAATGCTTACAGGTAGCACCCAGATCGATAATGTGTCTTTATGAGAAATTACCGTTAATGTTATTGAGTATGCATTTTCCTTTATAGGATAATAAGGTAATATGAAATGCCAATTCATTCATTAGGAGAAAGCTAAGTGTTTAAATGAAATGGGTGACAGGTCTGAAAAAAGATGTAGTTGTGGGCAGGAAGTCAAGAATGGATTTTTAATGACCTAATACCAAAAGGTTTTTACCTCTTATTTGCATTTGCTTCCTATAAACAATATTAACTTTAAAATAAAAGTGCTTGAATATGCAAATTGCAGTAAGTGATTCCACTTGAAAAAGCTATTTGGAAATACTAGATTTCTGGGAACCTCTCTGTCTAGCTTTTCCAAGGACCACTAAATGAACTCATCTTGTATAAAAAAATAAAACAAAACTCATTTAAATTGACAGGCATGAAGTGAGTACATTGTTGACATGGCCAAAAGCCAGACGCTGGTATGCAATAAATAAATAAATAAATAAAAATATCAAGCTCTATGTTTAAGTAGAGTGTAATTCCAGATAAGGAAGGTGAAAATAGTAGGTTTTGAAAATAAAACCTAAATGGTTTGTCCAACGAAAAAAAAAAAGTACCATTCTCCAATGAGACACAGATCTAGTGGTAGTTTTTCAGAAGACTGCAGCCTCCTTGGAGTACCATATTATAAAAAATGTTTCTTCATAAGAAATCAGTTGTTTAATAGATATATTCAGTATTTCACACCATGTCCACATGAAAGAAAGTTAATAGATTTTCTTTCTCTCCTTCCTCCCTTCCTCCCTTCCTCCCTTCCTCCCTTCCTTCCTTCCTTCCTTCCTTCCTTCCTTCCTTCCTTCTTTCTTTCTTTCTTTCTCTTTCTTTCTTTCTTTCTTTTTTTCTTTCTCTCTTTCTTTCTTTCTTTTTCTTTCTTTCTTTCTTTCTTTCTTTCTTTCTTTCTTTCTTTCTTTCTTTCTTTCTTTCTTTCTTTCTTTCTCTCTTTCTCTCTTTCTCTCTTTCTCTCTTTCCCTCTTTCCCTCTTTCTCTCTTTCCCTCTTTCCCTCTTTCTCTCTCTTTCTTTCTTTCTTTCTTTCTTTCTTTCTTTCTTTCTTTCTTTCTTTCTTTCTTTCTTTCTTTCTTTCTTTCTTTCTTTCTTTCTTTTTCTCTTTCTTTTTCCTTCCTTCCTTCCTTCCTTCCTTCCTTCCTTCCTTCCTCCCTTCCTTCCTCCCTCCCTTCCTTCCTTCCTTCCTTCCTTCCTTCCTTCCTTCCTTCCTTCCTTCCTTCCTTCCTTCCTTCCTTCCTTCCTTCCTTCCTTCCTTTCTTTTTCTTTCTTTCTTTCTTTCGGTGAAACCTCATTCAAGTCATGTTTTTTTCCCCTACTAAGTCCTAACACACTTTTCTGAGTTTTACAGTTTTCACTGAGTTATTTTCTCCTCCCTTTCCCTGCACTGGGTCCCACAAGTGCACTTTCTGGAGCACAAACTGTGCCGGCTGGCTATGCGAGCTGAATCCAGTGCAGGCTGGAGTGCATGAGAGGTTTTGCTTTTGGATAGGTTTGGAACCCTTAGGAGGTGACTTGTGATGATTGACACTCCTGGAAGCCAGGCTGGCTTTTCTTGGAAAAGTCCTCTCTGTTAGAAAAATTCCTCATTCCCTTCTTATGCCAGCCACCCAAGCAGTCAGCTACAAACTTTTGACCAAAAAATGCCAGGTCTTACTTCATTGATGCCATTAATTAGGATGCAACACAAGGCAGGAGAAGGGTGGAATTCATAAGTTTACATGGTGAAATGCACTGTCCAGGTGATCCAGACTTCTTCTTGCCCACTGCATCCTGGTTACAATCCTGGTTACAACTAAGTATATCTGTAGCTTAATGCTAATATCTCCAAAGCTGCTCTTCTTTCCAGAGAGACATGGGGATTTGCTTCCCATTAAAAATGATGGCATTCTCTTCAATTGGGTATTCAAATCCTCCAGAATACCTCAACAATGACTAACCTAAGGTTTTCATTTAGTCTTTTATGAATTCAACATTCTTGTTGTTCAATAGTAAATAAAATACTGTCTTTACTGTCAGCACCTTAAGACAAGTTTGAAAGCAGAGGGATTTTTTATTATTATTATTATTTATTTTTTTAGAATTGATTACACTGCAAAAACAAAGAAGATCTTTAAACTTTTATTTTTATTTCAACTTTAACTTGCAATGGTTGCTTTACCTAAACTTTTTCTCTTTTTTATTTTTTTTAAGCTTTTATGTAGGATTTTTTTTCCCTTGACCTTCAATATCTCAAACTACAAAGAGAGTACTTTTTCTAACACTGTTTGAATATAGTGTATTTTTCTTTTAAGGAGCCTTCCACTGATTTTTATCCTTCAGGGATCAATGATTGCTTCAGTTCCATAATCTGACAAGCTATAATAAAAGCAAAAGGCCCCCCGTTCCAGAGCAGTAAGTGTTAACGTGAGATGGCAATGGATGTATTTTCACACTGAACTCACAACAGCCTAAGGAGAGCTTTAAAGTATCTTAGCCTAAGTCTCTCTCTTTGGGAGGAATGAGATAGGGGAGGAACTTTAGTATTACTGTTAATCTGTATTACAAAAGCACCTAACAGCCTCTACTGAGTTCAGGGCCCCATTAAAAGCAAAGGTGGATAAAAATGTTTCAAATATATGTACATTTCAGCATAACCAATGCATTCTTTGCTTTCTGTTTTGGTAGTCAGTTTTCCACAAAACTCTTCTTTGGAAAGGTGAAAAAGAAAGAACATGGGAATATTGATTTACTATTAAATTAATCACTGCTATAATTACTTGGAGGAAACAAAATTTATTGCTATAATATTAACATGTAGTTCATTGATTTTCAAGTGAGCTTTCGGTCATACTCACCTATGTATCATCCCATACCGCTTGGAAAATCTCCTCTAATTTATGACCATTTTTTTCTTAAAAAAAGAAAATAAAAAAAATTGCCACTAGATTGTGACAGCCCTATTTTACATAATGTATTCCCAGCTCCTGTCTTTGGTACTTGAACTTTATAGACACTCCAGACACTCCAGTCTATATTTCTAGAATCAAGGTATATGAAAGCCTTAGGCTGGGAGTGAGTAAAAAGCAGCCTTGGCAAAAATAAAAATGTATGTGACCAACAGACCACCTTATATTTGCTTACCTTAACAAAGAACTACACTACCTCCCCATTTATCACTTGTGGATATGCAGTCACTGCTCTTGACTTCTTTGACCTTTCCTACCGCATTATCACTTCTATTTCAAGAACATCATCCTCTGCTCCAGCCAGGGCTTTGACGTTCCTGCTCACATCAGGTCTGCTGTTGAGGTCTCATGATTTCTCCTTCCCACTGTTGCTTTAAATCAAAATATTTTTGAGCAATGATTTATATGACATATCTAAACAGTATTGCTCTGAAAAAATACAGTTATCTTCTAGCAATCAAATAGTCCCACTGAAAATAAGAAAGCTAAGAGACTGAGTCAAAGCCTATTAAAGTCTCTTGGATATTTACTCCAAAGTGTCTTGGACCAGGTTTTTGACATACTTCATCTTCAAAACATTGTCTAAGGCTCTAACAAAGATATTTATGACCAATTACTAACAGTAGCAATTGTAGAGATTACTACAAATACTACAGAGTGCAGTGGGGCAGTCACAGACAAGACATTCTTCTCTTCTCATTGAAGACATCTGGGTAGCATTCTTACATTGCCACTGTTAGAGTTGTGCAAGTGATTTCTCTTAATAAATTTATAAGAGCTTTGGGATCTTTCTGCATAAATGGATTTCTAGAGGACATGCTTTCCTCTTACTATTGCTTATCTGCCTGAGAACTGTCACCCAGAAATAGGGATTCTCTCAGTTTATTTGGTTTTGAAAAAAATATATAATCAGTTCAGCTATAGATCTCAATCATGTCATGAGAAGCAAAGCAGTATCTGTTAAAATATATTAGCCAAATATATTCAGACAAATGGATCCAACAGCATCTTACCATGGACAACACATTTCTCTAGTTCTTTAAAAATGTAGGGATGTTGGGGGAGAGTATTTATTTATTTATTTCTAAATTATTTTGGAATTTTAATTCTAAAATTCATTTATTTAAATACAAAGTTTATTTATTTCACTTAGTCCCATATATGTCACGATAGTTCCTCTGTCTCATTTGCACAGGCAGTTACCCAGTCTCTTCATGCTTTCACCTACTAGGACATTGGATGCAGTTTTGCATATCCCTTCCCTAAAATGAGACCCACATTAAAAACATTTTTCCTTAACTATTATTATCTCTTATGTGTAGTTAATTGAAAATGGAGCAGCTATTTTGAGTATAATTACTCATAATTTGTTGAACTTTGATAGCATCCATCATTCTTCTGTCGGGAGAAAACCCAATTCCTACACCAAAAAGCTTATCAACAAAAATATTAAACAATGCTAAAATACTAAATAAGAAATGTTAGAACTCAAAATACTAGCACAACATAACCCCCTCCAATTATATCTGTGGTGAATTTTGACTGATACTTGGTTTAATTTCCTAATTTAGGCCAAACAAATCCTATATACTAGAGAAATTCAAATTTAGAGCCTGACTTTACAAACATATTTTATATTGGCATTTAAAATATGTGAAGCCTAGGAGTCTTGGATATGGGGAGAAAAGTCTTTTGAAATAACTACATGCTCAGTACATGCTGAAAATTCTGATATAACAGAGCTTATTGTTTCTCTTTTTCGAAAATCAGAAGTAAGGTGGATGCAAACAGGCAGTCTCTTTCCTACACTTGTGTTTCTATATCTATACAAATGATTAATGTTTTATACCCATGTTGTAGCCCACATACTGAAGTCTTCATCAATGACTTGGGCTTGCAAGCACTGCCCTAATGCACAGGGGGAAGAGAAAGCTGCAAGTGTAAAGGGTGACATGGAAAGAAGTTCAGTGAAAAAAGACTCTTTAGTCTGTTTTCAATAGAGCCCAATATCTCTCTCTCCCTCTCTTTTCTTCCTTCCTTCCTTCCTTCCTTCCTTCCTTCCTTCCTTCCTTCCTTCCTTCCTTCCTTCCTTCCTTCCTTCCTTCCTTCCTTCCTTCCTTCCTTCCTTCCTTCCTTCCTTCCTTCTCTCCTTCTCTCCTTCTCTCCTTCCCTCCTTCCTTCTTTCCTCTTTCCTTCGGTTTGATTTGGTAAATTAATGAATGCCAAAATGCTTGGTTTTATTTAGAGGCTGTATATAGAAAGGAATATATATTGCATCATAAAGCATTAGAAGTACCTGAATGAGTCATAAAGCTTTAGAGGTATCTCAATGATGCATGAATACTTCCTTTGAACTTGTGAAGACCATTCATGTTGAGCTAGACACTAGTACTTTGGCCTGGTTATTTGTAAGCAGACACACAAATAATGTTTATTGCCCTGGCCACTTGCTAAACTGCTATTGTTAACATTTAGAATTCAGAACAGTTCAGTTGGAAGGGACCAAAAAAGATCATCAGGTCTACAGCCTGACCTCTTCAGGGTCATTCAAATTTTAAAGCACAGTATTGAGGACATCGTCCAGATGTCTCTTGAAAACTGGCAGGCATGGGGTATCAGCCACCATTCTAGTAAGCCTGTTCCAGTGTTTGGCCACCCTCACAGTAAATAATTCTTCCCTGATATCTAGTCTGAACTTCCCCTGGTGCAGCTTTCTGCCATTCCCACATGTCCTATGACTGGTGAGAGGGGAGAGAGCGAAAAGAAATCAGCACTTCCCTCTTAATTTCCCTTCCTCATATTATTAGTGGGTTAAATTGGTGGATCCTTAGTGGGCCCTCCTACTGAGGATCAGTTGCCCTCAAGTTGAACCAGCATAAACTTCACTTTTTGTGAGCTCTTTTCATCAGAGCTTACATTGTGCCACTTACCTTGCTCTGAGTCCCTGCTCCGGAAATCAGTTTTTGCCTAGATGAACACTCATATCCACATCAGTGGATATTTATATTGAAAAGACTAGATGTTATTTTATTGCCTTGTTTTCCTGGTTGAAAATGTATTTATCCATGTAAATAGCTGAACCAATCCTAACCAACCTAAGGAACCAATTATGAAACAATGAAGCAATGCTAAAGAATGATAAAGAATGTAGAAAACAAACAGTAGGAAGAAAGCCTTGCTGAGCTGTGGTGAAAATATGTTTTTGCTGGCAAATCCTGCTTCCTTACTGTGACTAGAGATGGCAATATTTGTATAACAGCAAGAAACACTGGTGTCACAAGCACAGCTGTGGTTTTCACACACCCATTTTTTGTGGGCACATATTTACTAGGTTACAGCTTTTCTAATGATTAATGAAAGGCAGAATGAATGTCTTTGCATGAGACCATATAAACAATGATTAGCTGCATCTAATCTACCACAGAGGAGAAGAGGTAAGATTATGTTCAATTACAGAGTTCTTCTGAAAATGCAGGAACGTCTCCTTCACTTAGGAGAGGAAACAAAGTTCTCATCACATTCACAGCTGCTGAAGAAGATTGAAATCTCTTTCACAAAAGCATATATAACTTTTTGTTGTCAAACATTTGCACCTTATTCTCTTTCACTTTATATAGAAAGCTGAGATTTCTTCCTTTCAAACTGGCATCTCATGGAATAAGATAAAGGAAATTAACAAACAGAAAGGAAATAGTGGAAAGACAGTACTTCCTCTAAGACAAAAAGTCTATCTTTTCTCTTGGAACATCTGTGGGGGAAGTTTTGCATTTTTTTAAAGGACTCTCATCTACCTGAATTAACACCAATTATTAGTATCAGTAAATGGGATTTGTTGTCTTACCACCTGGTAATAAGGCACCCAAGTCCTCTTCCAAACGTTATCTTAACGAAAACTGAGTTAGGTTCATAATAATGCTTGGGAGTTCTGAAATATTGTCCATTCAATCTTAGCTTACAAAATTTAAATTCAATATGCAATTACATGGAGACTTTGCCTTTTTCAAGAAGTTGCACAGCTTTCAATTCTTGTTTCAATTAAAAGGAGCAGGGGACTACAGATGGGTCAAAAATACAAAACAAAAATACATAATAAGACATACTCCATCTTTTACACAACTAAAGTGGGAGACTGAGACAGCTGTTAGTAGTCAGCAACACTTGTAAGCAGGCTTTGTAGAAAGGGTCAAAATCTCAAACACAAAGAAAGCACAGGGATAGGTCTTGATGTCATTTGCTCAGTTACATGGGCTAGAAGGAATGGTTTCCTGGAGCTAAGAGATTTTCTAGGTATTGTTCTTTTGAAACTGGACAGTGCTCAGAAACATCAAGAAAATACAAAACATGATTTATTTTTCTTTTCCTCCTCCTTAATCTTGCTTCTCACCATCCCATCATTAAAATTTTAGGTGAAAGGTGGAGTCATGTCTCCTTCATCAACATTTGTGTGGATTTGTTTTCATGTTTCTGCAAACTGTATCTCTTTCTATCATACAAGAAATCAATCACAATGTTGGGATAGTCAAAGGCATGCTGCCCCTCAAAAGAAAGAACTGTGTAGCTGGACTGTAATTATATTGAGCAAGCTGAGTTCTGGGTGGGTGAAGCTAACCAGGTCACCTAGAGTGCGACAAAGTATTAAATTGATCTGAGCCGTCTAGAGACAGTTTAGATTTTCTTCTTGGGATGTTCTGTTTTAAGACCTTATTACTGTAACTTCTCAGTGACTATATGTCACGATCATGGGTTACTCCATTTCAATGTGTATTTATTTTCTGTTAATGTTATAACTTAGGAAAATCAAAAGGATGGAAAGGGTACTTGGTTCTATCCCTAAATGTCAACCATGTAAGTGCTTTGACTTTTATTTTTTATTTGCTTTGGTCAGTGTAAATTTCTATGGATTTTGCTGGTTGGGGGAAGGGGATTTGGAGATGTGCAGTTCTTGGTTATTAATATTTGA